>NW_010560728.1:9640-49252 GCF_000687285.1 Phaethon lepturus | reverse complement strand
AAAAAGAAAGAAAAGAAGGGGGGGGGGGGGGGGGGAGAAAACTCAGCAAACTGTAACTGAAACATTTCAAAATAGTTAAAAATCTTTTACAGAGTAGGAATACCTCTCCCTTGTCTGTGGTGATAAGCTCACCACAGACCCCTCCCCGAGTCCTGTGGCTGATAGATTCAGTCTGGGATAGGAGAGAGGGTTATGGCAAGCTGTCAATGTCCTGAGCTTTTCTCTGAGGGGAAGACATCAATGCTGATGGTGGGAGTTTATTCCTCTTTAGTCTAGGATCCCATTGGGCTTATTTTTATACATTTTCTAACATACCTCACACCTTGCTTGTTCTACACTCTTCTGCAATTCCATGTCACATTCACATTTGCTATATATGGTATACTTCACATATTCTTTCTTTGCTCTCCTTGTAACACCTGAAACCAGCTTGACCCACACCATGGCTGCATTCCTTTAGAGACCAGTAACTGACCACTGGTGGATTGGTTGGTTGGTTGTAGCTCTATGGGCTCTGGTACCACCTTGTGCCCACACCTTTAAGGCCTCTGCTGTTATCCAATGTCTGTACTACTCCGTGCTGCACTTTTATTCTAGGTTCAGACAGTTAATTTTACACAGAATACTGACTTGTTAGTTCTACCTATTAGGTAAAGAAATATATGAAAATTATTATAAAAATAGGCACTCCATTATACAATCATATAAAAGTAAGCTAAAGCTAAAACCGGTTAGATTAACAGCTACTGCTTTGTGAGACAATTGCTGTTAAAAAGACCCGAATAAAGCTCCAGGCAGTCCAAGACAAGCCCCGACAATGCAAATTGACAAAACCTTGTCCTTGCAGTTTGTTCAGAACTTATGTTCTGTTACTAGAAAAGGCAATATAGCATTTGTCTGGCTACGAGGCCACAACTCCATCCCTCAGCTTTTACTAGACTGCAAAACATAGGTTTTCACCTATGAATCCAGTAAGGCTGTTGCAAACCCTTCTACGGAGTTAAGCTCCTGATTAGGGCCAAGTACTGCTCCTCTTGGAGGCTTCTTGGTCTTCTGTGCTCTTCCTTGTGTGTTTTTGTCTCGTGACACCTACACAGATCTCAGAGGAGCTCACATGGCCATTGTTTGACCTGTTAAGCATTTGATTTTTAAAGCAAATACAATCTGCACAAAAAACAAAACTGTTACAATTAAAATGACAACTATGGCATACAAAGCCAAATTCTGAAATTCCTGTAGCCCAGACCGTAACGTTACTTCTAAGAGTGTGATGTGATTAAAAACACATTCTTTAACAACATTTTCATGAGACATACACCTATCATCAGGAAAATTGTATACAGAAAGTTGGCTTAAAATATTTTGTGAACACTTAAATGTGCACGTGAGTATATATGTGCATACCAATTCATATACACTCAAATACAACTGGAGCCTACAAACTGAATGACAGATGATGACTGGAAATAAATGGAACAATTTCATAATCAAACTTGCTCAAAATATGATTAAACATCATTTAAACACTAAAAGCTGACCTATGCATATAAACATGTCCATCTTGCCGTGTGTTGTTTGCTGCCATCCTTCTAAAGAGGCCAATGGGAACATTGTGTCTTGTTTAATAGCTGTTCATTGCTGATGCACAGTTCTCACCTCTTAAATACTATTATTCTAATTTTCCAAAATTACCTGATCAGCTCTTTAAAAATTAAAAAAATCTTTTCCAGCAAATGGGTGTAGGACTGCATATCATACACATACACAGCATTTTGTGTAACAGAGGAAACTACTTTTTACCATCTGTTATTTTCTGCCCATCTGAAAGCCACTGATTTATACACTGCTTTTTTAAAATATCCCCAATACAATATTAGATGAAGGTGCAGTCACCCCATTCACAATGTTGTAAAGCTGTACCTATGCAATCTGTTAAAACTCCATTTATCATGGGAAACAGTTCTAGACTTAAGCTGATCTACAGCTGCTGCTGGTAGTGCTCACAACATCACATTTCATAAACGCACAAAACTGCACTTCTCTAGATATGTATACACACATATTTACACACCTTTCTTCATATTTTTCTCTTGTCACCTCAGGCATGACAGCTGATCTACAGAAAGAGTATTGCATCATTCTGTTCACATATAGGTATATATGTGTCGTGGTTTAGCCCCAAGCCAGCAACTAAGCACCACACAGCCGCTCGCTTGCATTGACAATATGACAATACAAACAAAACAAAAACAGTGAAAGCAAAGAAATGCCAAGTTAACAATATCCATAGCATTGGAATGGATTACATATTTTTCTGTACTATGGAATACAAAAATATCAAAGAGAGAGTAAACTCTTTATTTTCGTATCGACATGATTGGCATTTGCTTCTGCTTGATGCCCTTGTTTTAGTGTAGTTCCTTTACCTCTGAAAACACTCAGATAATCTTTGTAAATGTTTCTACTTTTTCTTCCAAAACGTTCGGGAAGCATGCTAGACGAGCTGTAGAGTCACAAATGACACACTTCTTACTCCTTCCTTCCCTACATGCGAGGCTCGCACCACGATGGAGAGTCCTGCTCTCACTGCGCTGCACGCTCTGCCCTCCCCGCAGCAGCCCATGGTGCTGCAAGCCCTGGGTCACTGCACGTTTCAGACCAAACTGGTTTTAGTGCATTACCCACCACCTGCTTTGGAACTGTGCTCCCACGCTGCACCTCACGCTCACTGCAATCCTGCAGCTCTACCTCAGCAATCACAGCACCCTGGCTTCTTCTGCTTGTATGTGCATCTCTTCTTTCTGTCTTTCCTCCTGCCATAACCAAGTCTTCAGCCCCTCATTCCCTTTCACTATTTGCTTCCTTAGAATAGCTGTCCTAACTGCAGACATCAGTCTGCACCTGATATCCAGCATTTTCTGTTGTATCAGTAGACATAACAGTATGCAGCAGCTGCTAGGCACTTCAACTCCTGATCAACTCTTAATTCTACCAGAACCGTAGGCTTTCCCCAGGCTCCTCACTTTAACTTTGCGCCAGCCCCAGAAAGCCAAGAGGTGGCTCGAGGCTGAGACTGAGAGGCTGGGGGCACCAGGTTTTCTTTCTTTTCTTGTACTGATCTCCACCAAAAGGACCAGTACATCACCGATGCAGTGCCCCACTGTGTCGGTTCCCGCCACAACCTTCACGTTAAAGCAAAGGCACCTGCCACAACCTTCTTCCCCGACACACACCTTTAACACGGCTTTTCTTGAGAGTAGCAGGAAGTCACAGTTCGCAAAGGCGGCAGTTTGTACTGCCTCTTTGTCTTTCCTAGCCCTAGGATTTTCCTTTAGCTTACATTATTTTCCTCCCAAACACTCCTATTTCTCTTACCAGGGTTCTGCCTCAGGACATGTAGTTCACATATTTGTAAATCCTAAAATTAGATGCCCTCCTGGGCGAGACCACTCACCACAGCAGTTCTGTATGCAGCCTGGTCAATACGGAGATCTTGTCCACAGCTATTGTTTAGGACAGCGCTCTCCAAACTCGTGCCAGTAAAAAAATACATGTAATTTATAATTAATATAGATGTACTACTGTACTAACATAATATGTAAATTATAAAACGTACAGAAAAATAGATATTGAAAAGGATAAGCTAAAGATGAAATAAACACTGCTCTAAAAATTTATTAATGGTACAAAAATACTTTCTTCCACACCCCAACAGACTGTCTTATGTAAACCCCGCAGCGTGTGCATCCTGCGTTGGAGACCACTAGTTTAGAAGACCCCAGACAGAGCCTGATAATCTCTTCTGACCCAAATATGCTTTTATTTGGCACATACTCTTTCCTCCAATGTAACTTTTCACCTTTTGAGATTCCTTTTAAAGCTTGCAGAAGTCAATGCACCTCCTCAGAATGATGATTTGTGGCTGCAGCGGATACATCTAACCCAGCTTTTACAGCCACCCACTTCCTCCAGTGGGGAGAAGCTGTAGTGGAAGCTTGCACAATATTTTCTTATTCAGCCATGGTAAGGCAAATACTTTCTTCTTATTTAAGAAGGCATTCAGTGTACGTATTTTTATTTAAAGGGCCTAACTTTGTAGCCAAGCCTGTTTAAAGCTCTGCGGCCAGCTCAGTAGTTTTGTAACAACTTGATACATCTCTGCAAATTTCCTTTTCCTCCCTTCTTCCTCAACTTTCTCATTTTACAGCAGCAAAGGGTGGTCCAAAACGAACTTTGAAGATTCACGGTACCTCGTTAACAGGAGCACTGGGACTTGTGACCATCTACTCCTCTGAGTGAAGGATGGGGCTAAACTAGGTCAAACCACAGGTCTCTCAACACCCCATCACTGTGGAGCCACGTGATGTACCATCCCATCTACAAAGCTAGGCATCCATCATGCAACATGGCCACAGCTTAACTTAAAAGCCACCACTATATATCTACTTACCCTTGTATGTGGAGAAAGGAACAAGCAACATCTGTGTGATGGCTGGCATCCTTGCCAACAGACCAGGGACTGACCCTGATTGCTCCAAAACAAAAAGCTGCTTTAGCCTGTGTCCACTTCTCCACAGGAAGTGTTGCAAAAGACATCCAAGCTCTGTAGATCAGGCTCTCAAGGGGCCTGTGAGACATTTTTTCCCCAGTTGGTCTCAGCTGTTCATCATTTGGAAGTGGCCAAACACAGATCAAATCCTTGCCCTCCACTACTAGTGACAGGTACATCCACAGGGAGATGCTTCTGCTCCTCTTGCAGTCGGACGCATTAACGATCTCTGCAGAGAGCACAGCTGCCATAAAAAATGGCCAGGGCTGAATGTTTCAAAGCACTGCTGAGCTAACTGGACAGTCACTGAAGACACGGATAAAACTTCCCTAAATAACAGAGTTCAGCAAGAGCTAAGACTGCGCCTCAGTTTAACTAAAAATTCAGCTTTCAGTCTCCCAATACTTGGAGCAAGGGTACTGTGTGTCTCAATGCATTGTTCGGGTAATAAATATAGCTTTAGTTGAGAATATTAAAAGGAAGATCACTGGTTAACTACATTTGCAGGCTGTGTTCTGAATCAAGTATTGCCTGTCCTTTTACAGCTGCCAAAAAGCCATAGAAAAGCCAGATTGTACATTCAGTGAATTCAGCAGAACCACAGCCACAGGCCCACCACCTCACCCAGATGAATTACCACGGCTTGGCAATCCACAGTGCACTGATCTGTTATTAATGAGTGTGCAACCACTCTCTCAGTGCTGGCGAGCACGAATTGGACCCTGAGGACCTCTGCTTGTGTGCATGGCTGAACGTTTTTACCTGCTCCTACTGACAAAACTGGAATGTCTCCAAACCCCACTGCCCTGCGCATCCTGGCACAAATTTCAGGAAATTGACGGAGAGATGGATGACAGTGGGGAGGAGGAGATCCACTATAATGAGTTTAGTCCCATGGAGCAAAGCTCACAATAATAATGATTGGCATAAAAGAGTCCCAAGATAAGCAATACAACAATTACCACAACATGAGGTATTTGCTCATAAGAGAATGACTGTGACAGCTAAACATAGCCAGCTTCCCCAAACAATGAGGAACATATGATAGCGCTTTTCAAATATTTTGGAAGTATAAATCACTTTACAGCTTTGTTCCCTTCAGAGTTACTTGCAAAAGGATCTTTTCATTTCAGGACCTGTTTGCAAAGAGATATTTGAGCCCCAAGATGCAAAACAACAATATGTCTCCTCTGACAAAGGAATTGTTTAGTCAGCTGGTGATGATGGCAAGTAGCAGGATGGAATATAAGAACGAAAAGTTGCCTGAAGTATCAGATTTAACACAGCATATATTTCTAGCATGGAAGACTTTTGAAAGACTTCAGCACGCTTGCAACTGCTACCATCTAGCCAACTATATCAAACATACAGCACCAGAGCAGTGGCTTCTAATATGCATGAGCTAATAGCCTTTCTGCATTTTTTAACGGGAGTCATGAGGCATGTAGTGTGACATCTCTTCAACTCTCAGTGGATACATAAATAAACAAACAACTGAAAAGTAGCCATGTTCTTATCTCTCTTAAAAAGCTGAAAGGGCTACCAACCCTTTCTGCATACTGTTTTCACCATGGTAGTATCCACATAAATTACAAAGCAAAATAAGCCCCACAGCCATTATAATCCATCTGCAGATTTGTTGTCCAAATCTAACACTTGACACTACTTTTTCAAATGATCTCTGTCTCTCTCAGTGCTGATTTGTCAATATAGCAGGACTTACAGAAAACCTTAAGATATGGTAAGAAGGCGTTCCTTGGCTTTTGCATCAGTATTGGGACAGTCTGGCTGCTGCCAGTGGCTGCTAGTGACTTCAGCTGGGTGAGATTTCACATTTGTTTTTTATCAAGACATTGCTGTCAGACGAATAAAATTCATTCCAGTGTTAAACTAGCATGCTTTCTATCATCAGGCAAGGTTTTATAAGAGACAGGATAAGAAAACTTGATTTATACATCTCTCTGTCCAGGGCTCTTCTTGGAGCAAGTCCTATGCTATACAGTCTAGAAAGCAAGAGACAAGAATAAAACATATGCTTACATATCAGTGTTTCAGAAGGGCTCCTCCTTAGACAATTTGAGCTCAGCATTCTCACGTGAAGACATCATTAAAAATCAACACAAGAGATACCAGCAGGACATGTTCCTTTGAACAAAACATCAGCTTCAGAAGTTTGCAGCCTGAACCAGCCAGACACTAACGCAGAACTTCACTCTTAGATAATGTCTAAAATGCCCTTTGTGGTACCATCTCTGTGGCCACAGCAATGAAAGTGAACTCTTACTGATATGAATGTGCCAGAAGGGTCACAAAGGGTATAAAAATAAAGCCCTCTGTATTGCCATAGCTGTGTTTCTGCCAGCCCAGTTGAATTTGCTTGTCAAGGATAAGTATGCACAAGGGCGATTGGAATAAATTCTGATCAACACAAGTTCAGGGTTCTCCGCGTACTTTGTCTACCCTGGAATAATCTAGCAGACTGTTGTCAGTCCAGGTTATCCACCAAAATAATTCAAAAACAACAAGTTCTAGAAGATTTTTTTCAAACATTCGTATGACTGCTAACAGACAATCAGCCCCCTTCACTATCACTAACACAAATCAAATTAAGGACACTCAGGGAAGCACAGGAACCAGCTGCACGTTTTTACAGCGGAAAGAAGTGAGTCTTGTAGCTAGACCGTGAGTGAGCTCTGGGTTAACATACAGACTAATCGAGTCAACAAAGTTACTCTGAACACTTGGGTCAGTCTTATTCTTCTTACGCTAACACAATCTCTGCGTGGATCAACGGAAACTAAAGGCCTGTCAGCAGACAACATTTTTGTAAAAGTTACTAAGAGTGTTGCAACGGAACTACTAGGATAGGATTTGTATGAGGAATGTATGAGTGTAAGTAAGTGGAAGGAAGAGGGACGCAGATAGGGAAAGCGCCAGAAGAAACAACAGGAGCAGGGTTAAAAAGACAGGCATGCATTAGTTGCCACAGAGTATTATTATTACAGCTTACCACTGTAAGCATGGATTCACTGAAACAGAAAAGACAGGTTGCCAAAAGGGTGCAGAATGTATCTGGAGACATAAAATACTCAGACGAGGAAATCATGGGAACTGTGAAATTCAAGAACTTTGCCCAAGACTTATAAGAAGGTTGAAAAGGTGAAAAAAAAATGAGGTGAAAAATGGAAACTGGCACCTACTCCTAAAGATTACAAAAGAAACATGGGTCTAAACCCCATTCACTATTGCCAGCCAAGCAGAGCCCTAGAGATGCAACAGGACTTAGCAGCCACTGTGGTAATTGGGTCTCCGGTCCGATTCACACCAGACCCATGCTGTTTAATATACTCATTAACATGCATGTAACTCATACATACACATTTCCAATAAATCAACAAGCATAGGAGGAGTTAAGAATTCCTTAATTAAGGAATTAAGAATTTTAATTAAGAATTAAGAATACAGAACTATAAACATAGCAGGTAGCTTGAAGAATAAATTCAAAGAGGTGGAATTACAAAACCAAAGGGAGAAGTATAGCCTAACAAATGTGATACTGCCAGTGTAGCCTAATAAATGGGATACTGCCATAACTAGTGACAGGCCACAAGATTTGTATCAACTCTGCAAGGCCTCTGGTCTTGTCCAGCTTTGTCTTGGCCAGCCTGGAGCTTTGATTTATCTTGCATAACTGTCTCAGCAGGTGACAAACAGGTAACTGTTCCCCTGATCCACGTCAGCTCAGCTTTGCACAGTTGTGTGCTGCAATGCCTATTACTACAATACTTTTGGTGTATTTCTGCAACCGGGAGTCTTAACATGAAACTATTTTGTGTAGAGCAAACTATCTATGAACCTAGATTAAAATCACCATACAGAGGAGCACAGTTGCAGCAGAGACTTTGACATCACAGGCCCAGGGTGGTATTGGAGGTGCCGGGGCTGTAAACAACCCAGCAGCAGTCCTGGGCCATTAAAGCAAGTCAGCCCAGTTCATGAGCGTTACAAGGGAGCAAAGGAGAAACATGACACATAGAATAAATTCAGATGTAATGTGAAATTTTGGACCAATGCTCTCCTGGTTTCAGCTGGGATAGTTAATTTTCTTCATAGAAGCTAGTGTGAGGCTGTGTTTTGGATTTGGGATGAAAAAAAATGTTGACAACATACTGATGTTTTCAGTTGTTACTGAGCAGTCATTTTTCTCTGCCCCACCAGCGAGAAGGCTGGGGGTGCACAGGGAGTTGGGAGGGGACACAGCCAGGACACCTGACCCAAACTGGCCAAAGGGATATTCCATACCATACAACATCATGCCCAGTATATAAACTGGGTGAGTTGGCCGGGGAGGCACCGCAGCTCAGGAACTAACTGGGCCTGGGTCAGTGGGTGGTGAGCCACTGTGCTGTGCATCACTTGTTCTGTGTATTCTTTTCTTCTTATCTTTTTTATTACTACCATTATTCTTTTTATCTTCCTGTCCTGTCTTTATCTCAACTCCTGAGTTGAACCCTTTTTTCTTTTCTGATTCTCTCTCCCATCCCACTGGCAGGGGAGTGGGGGGGGTGTGAGTGAGGGGCTTTGTGGTTGTTTTGTCTATCTGCTGGGTTAAACGACAACAAATACAGAAAGGGTATTTGGGTTTCGAAAGGTATGAAAATAACCCCAGGCAAGCTCAAGACAAAACCATCAAGTTCAGTGTCCTCCTTTCAGGCAAGATGCAAGATGCTCATGGCTTACCCTTGTTTCTTCTTCTTGATAAAGACTGAAGCCACTGACCAAAGCACCCCAGGAGACACTGGAAGGGCCAGTATAACACAGGTGAAGGTGCGGGTACTGGCAATAGTATACATATAACAGTTTTACTTGAGTTATGAAAGGGAATTATTTTGAAAAACAGGTAATTTGGACTGCTAGTATCATTTCAATCAGAGTAATAACAACTGGTGTAGGGTGACTAAACCATTGAGACATTGATTAGAAAACAAACTCTTGAGTCTGCATAGAAGATATATTCCTATACCCTGTACAAGTTGCAGAGTAACAAAAGGAAACAACCCATTATCTCATGAACTAAAAAAAAAATCTTATCAGTCTGAAATGGTTATTCCGTTTTAACTTTAATTCCTTCTGGAGTTACTAGTCACAGAATATTTCAGTAAGTCATGTGATACAGTTTGACAGTATCCAGGACCTTATATGTTTTCCCGTATCTTAACTTGTTTTCACCTCAATACTTTTTGTCTTTGATTTAAGTATCTTCTCCAATGCATTTTCCACACCAATTTTCACTTTAGTTGCTATTGTTATTGATTTTGTTCCCAAGTCATGAAACTTGATGATTATTCATAAATGAAAATATTTTAGAGCAACTTCAAAATGGGGCAAAGCAAGCTGGATGCACTTTCAAGGACCCTTCGGTAAGAAATTACAAACTATATAAAGGCATTCTAAAATCATGAGAAAGATGATCATAACTTACAATATTTACATGAAAATTACTATTTTTAATGTAAGACTCTTTGGTTCATCTTTTCCTGTTTTTTGAGCTTTTGGAATGCATGTCTTCCTACCATAAAGCTTCTCCTTGAAGGCATTGTGCATAAGACTTAAATAAAAAGCAAGAGAGCAACAGAGATTATGTAACCCCTGGATTCAGGGAGCAAAGGCTTTAAGACAAGGATGAAGTATTATTCTGCAAACCCATTTTGTATAACCTTATCATCAACACAAGACATTACATGCATGGCCCTTGGAGGCTAGAAGAAGAATGCAAATGCTTGCATTTTCTTCTGGATGGTATTCGATCTCTGCCTGTTTTTCAGTGGATGCAACACAGGAAAACTTTTTAGGTTTTAGGCATAGTAGTGTGATCAGAAATGTTTTTGTTGTAGCTCAGCTGTTTTTACCAGTCCCACACACAAGTTCAGTGCTGCTAGATGCACTGAAGACTGGCTCTGTTTAACACCACTTTTCAGAAATGACACTTTGTTTTGAGACGCTACAGAAGACAGGCTCAGGATATGAGCTGCCAAGAGCTGGCTGCCTAGCTGATTTAAAACCACTGGAGTGAAACATGATTATTATGCTGTTTATCTCCATACAAATCAAATGCCTTCATTCTCTCATCCACATTTACCAAAACAGCATCTGGCCAACAAAACCTGCTGTCCTCCAGTTGTGATGATAATCAGAAAGGTGTAACTGGGAGGAGAGATGTGTGGAAGGGAACGTCAGTCTGACTCGCTAGTATGATACTGCAGTAGAACAGAAGATGGAAAATAAGTCCCATTACCCAGCCAATCTTAAAAAAATTATCTTTTGTTTACACACAGCCCAGCAAACCTATGGTGTGAAGAGAAAATTATTTAGTTAAAGTCAGGAAAAGTTTCAGCAAACAGATGCTTTTGCTTCACCTTCAGTTTTTAATAGGGTTTTAAAAATTGCTATTTTCTAAGCCCCAAAAAACCAAAAGGCACACAGAAATGAGTGTGTCACTATCATAGCCTTCACTTCTATGCCAAAGGAACTTCTCAGGCTGAAGACACTGATCTCTGTTCCTCAAGGTAATGAGCTAAATAAACAGTGCCGCTCAGCCTCCTACACTGGTAGCGGAAAAAAAGGTGCACAACCAACTGTCTGTCAATCTCAAACGTGCAGCAGCTACATTTTCTGCGCATTCTTTTTTTTGTCTTTTTAGGTGTAAGCACAGAATATGTGTACATGTAGGCTTGCACACTGTAGACTGTGAAATGTCCTCCCAAGGGCCATGAGGAAACTTCACCTAAAATGAGACGAGGTAAAAGAGTAGAGAACATACAGCAATTCCATAGTGCCATTAAAGTTAGGAAGAATTTAACTCTGCAAAAGCATTCTTTTCAAAACCAGAACTTTTCAACAGAAAGCTCTTTGGACTTTTAAAACCCTTTTCACTATCCTGAGCTGACAGCATGTTTTCTGTGTGCTTTCAGAGAAAAGAAGAGAGGAAAGAAGTCAGAAGCAGAAGGAACTCAAACCCCTGGAAGTATTTGTTTGCAAAGCACTTGTTTTAATCTTCAGCTTCAACATTTTGTAAATGTACTATGATTAAAAGCCTATTTAATTAGCCAGAAAAAATCCAACAAAAAATTCTGAAAGATTGAACGAGCTCTAACTTTCAAAATACACAATTAAACATACAAGCATAGTTTTCCTCTCTCTCGTCCCTTTTCTCCCACATTCCTCTTGAGGGTTTAAGTATGTTATCTGTGGATCAACAGGGTTTTCTGTACATCAAAGAGCAATTTTTTCACATTTCCCTTAATCTCTTTTGGTACAAATATTTAGGACTTCACAGGTTCTCAATAATAAGCACAAGCTCAGTAAACCTTTAGTTGGGTTGGTGAATGTACCTTCTGTCTATATTTAGCATGAATATTTCATGATTCCTATTCCCTTTAGTTCTAGGAAGCAGAGGAAGGGCTGTTAAAATAAAAACAAATAAACCCTAGGATTGCTTTCTAAAAGGATAAACTGTTCTGCAAAGGTAGTTTTGACTAATGGAGAAGCTCTTCTGGCTGGCATTTGTAAACCTCTTGCCTTGCCTCAGAAGTCAGTGAAAAAGATTACTTTCAGCTGTTGTGCATCACAGCAATCACAGAAAACAACTCACCCTTCCCAAAGCATAATATATTCCCCCTTGCTATTCCCTGACGAGTGAAATAGAGGCTATGTACCTCTGGGACCAGGTTTTAATTCTCTGCTTGTTCTACTCCTGTTAGAGTTCTCCTTGGAGAATTTGATTTGTAACTCTCAGCAAGTGAAATGCTTTAACAAAAACAAACAAAGCCAAAACAAAGAAAAGAATTCCACATGTGCCATACACTCTGGTCTTTCTAAATATTCTTAGCAATGATATAAAGATTTTATATTTATTCCTATTAACATTATTCCTGTCTCACTTGAAAACACACTCCCTCCCTCTCTTCTGGCTTTTCCTCCCTCCCTGTCTCCCCTCCTTCAGACTGAATAAGCAAGGCACCAATCTGCCCCACATCAAAGCAGTCCCTAAATTTTGCATGTACAGAAATAATAAAAGCTCAAGCCCCTTTGCCTATCCACCTTCTTTGATAGAGGCACGACCCCAGGTGACTGCCATCCCTGCCTCACAGAAATGGTCATTGACGAGCCAAAACACAAATCAGTCCCCAAGAGCTGTGGATAAGGTCATTTCCCTCATTTTTCAGTCCTGCAGTTAGCAGCATCCTCATTTCAGATTTTTGAATCAAGGAGACTGATAGATCTGTAACACTTAACGTTTTGGAAAATCCTCTCCAACACTGGAAACCAGGTTACTTTTAAAAGCAGTTGCTGCCCATTTCAGATGATAGACATCCATATATTTGATAGTAGATCTATCCTAGAATTCTGTCTTCGTTTAGGACTCAAAACTGAACAATTCTACCTCAGTTACGTTTAAAGACAGATTACTATCAGATTCAGTAACAGCCAAGCTTTGCATCCTTTTCTGACATAAGGGTTTGCAGCAAGATAAAAGACATCTAAATACACTTCTCATATGAATAACCATTGTGTTAAACATATTCCTTTTTTTGCATTATGCAGGTTTCTGTTGCATAAAGTAATGAATCTGTCACCTTGAGGGCACATTCACAGTGGTGGTGATATAACTTATTCCACCCTAGAAGGAACCCAGATTCCCACTGCACTGCAGCTGATAACAACCATTTCAACACCTACTATGATCCTTACTGTCAGCAACAGGGAACTAAGCGCCTTCTTAAAGAGTTGGTCTTGTGGGTTTTGTGCATACACTGAACCCCACCGCCCCAAAGACAGAAACAAAATGCAGACTTGCAAGTAAGCAAATACATCCTCAAGCTTAGTATTTTAAAAACTAAAATGTGCAAAGCTTTATAGTCAATCTCTCACATATGATTCTTTTTTTCTGAAGTCACACTGTAAATCCCAGGAGTTCATTTAGCCAAGGTAGCATAAACCAAATGCTGGGCCATGTGCTATGAACAGACGGGCACTGAGGCAATGCCAGGAGAACCTGCAGGAGCTCAGCATCACTTCAGCTCTGACCCTCAGTACGAAATACAGCCTTCTTCAAGCTAAGAAAGAGTCTTCACTCAGACCTTAGGCCAGATCAGACCTGTAATTAAAGAATAATCTTAAAAATAGAGCTCTGTAATAGAGAAAATGGCAAAACTTTCAGGAAAATGAAACTGGAACCTACCCATCTTTCACTTCCTCAGATCAGATTTTCCTCACCGTTATCATTAGATGCTCCAAAAAGAATTATTTACACAGAGAAAAGTTGGATTCCTTACACTCAGTAGACGTACAACTTATCTGATGTGGGCTCAGAGAGGACATAATATCTTTCTTTGATTAATTACCAACAACAAAGACTGTTTTAGCAGGAATAAAGAGGCCAGACTTCCCATGTTTAATAACTGAGACAAAGTTACTTGAGGTTACTAGTATTTGCTCAGTCTCAGGAGTAACTGAAAGGGCAAAAAGAAAGGAATTAAAATATTAATGTGTGTTTTACACCAGATTTCAGAAAATCAGTATAGAGGCTCACTTATTTAATGAACTATATAACGTCAGATACTACTGAGCAATGGAAATGAGATTAAAGAAACTGCTGATAGACTCATCAGGCCTCAGTTTTGCTTTTAAGAACTGCTGCATACAGACAAGCTCCTATATGCTTCTTTGGATAACTTAAATGGTCTTTACTTCTGCTCTCTTTCTCCATGTCTCTATGCATAACTTCAGAATTGAGAAGTCCTTCAAGCACAACAAAGTCCTGATTATAAAAAAGGCAGGGTGCTTTTTTAAGTGTTTGCTATCACAATGAAGAATTAAACAACAGTAATCCAGGATTCTGCTGGAGTGTCATTTCCAAATATTGTTTATTTGCCTGTCGTCAGCCATGGCATTTTTTTCCTGCTACTTTTTCATTATGGTGTAATCATTTTTCAAACGTCACTTTGTCAGTACTAATGATTTCTGCAGTTAGTGTATTCAGACAGTGCAAAAGTATTTGCCTGAAGAAAGCAGAAAACCTGTGAGCTAGTATCAAATGCAGAGGCTGCATTCCATCAGTCTTGTCAGCCCTAGCTGCTTTAAGAAGATGCAAAGTCTCACAATTCTGCAAAGTATAAAACTTGGTCTAAACTTGTATTATCATTTTTATCCATCACAATGTTCACTGAAGCCAAAAGCACAACTTAATATTCCTGTGTGAACTGCAGTATCATTGCAGCCTCTGTCCTGTAGATGTAATTCAGACTTGCATTACATAACTGCAAAATGAGCGAGTTGTCATCTGCCGTTACTCTGTTTACACCAATGCATTGAAGGAGCAGGACAGGCTGCTTCATGAGCAACTGCACCTGTAATGCCACAAATGGTACAAAGAGATTAGTATTAGCTGATATAAAGTAGCCTTTATATACCCTGCAACATGAGCTTCTCTTTGATCCAGAGCTGCCATCCCAAGTTTTACAGCACATTATAGGATCTAGTAATACAAAGGCTTTTCATCTGTCACTGAGCAAGCTTCAGCAGTCTTTCCCTTGCTTTTTGCTGGGGGTGTGCTAAATCCTCCTGCCTGCTGCATTGCTGGTCCCTGACACTCATGAAGACATCATGAAGGCTCCAGCTGATTTCAGACTTCAGAGCAATCTCTAAACAGCAAGAGATTTCCATATATGGAGTAAGTTCTTAAAGATCCTTAAGGTAGTATTAGCCCTCTCATGCAAGACATAGAAGCTCATTTAAAACAGAGGCTTCATCACTCTGGAAGTTTTCAGAATAAAATCCAGTATGGGAGTTCATGTATGTTCATGGGAGAAATGTAAACATTCAATAGGATCAGCTTTAACCCATGTGTTCCAAGCATTTAACCTGCAATAAAACAAAACAAACAAAAAACCCACCAAACAAAAACCCAAACCCAAATCCAAAGTTTCTTGAAGTCAGCATTAAGGCAAATGAGGAAACCAATCCATAAAATCTTTTTTCTAAAATGGAAAAAAAAAAATCCCTGATACAAATGAAGACCAAAAGCAGAAATAATGTACATCTCCAGAAACGTCAATCTGCGAAACTGCTCTGCCTCACCATTAGAAACTTTCAAGGAGCATCACGAAGAAGCAGCCACTTCATAATTGAAAGCAAACAAAAAAGTGCTAGAGTAGATAGTGTTTCAGGTGAAGTGTTTCTCTCCTTATTTTACAGACTCACAGACTCTTGAGATACCAAATCACAACAGTAGTAAGTGCAATGCTTAATTTTTGAACAACAGTTCCCATTAGGACATGAGCAGCTTGGGGAGTAGTAACCATACCTCCCACATCCCAGCCCAGTACCCCACCACTACACTACCATGAAAATTAGACAAGGAACAAATAAAAGGAACCTATTTCTAAATGTATTCACCTTTTCTGTGTTCTGCTGACATAGCTGAAAGTGAAGTATACACTCCAGTAAACTAAAGATGTGGATGCTTCAGAAGTCAGAGCAGTAAAATGCTTTCAGAGCTCTAGGCATAGCACTCTGTTAATTTACCTGCAAAGGTCTTCCTTGAAAAGTATTAAACCATGAAAAAGAAGTGAGAAGGAGGGAACAACCTACTTAATGCTCCGATCTAGAGAAGTTTGAGAAACAGTGCAGTAATTTGTGTACTGACAGAGTGCGGGATGGCCAGCTAGACTGAACGTATCTGGATGTTTAACAGAAGCACTGAGTGTGGTGGTATAAATGATATGAAAGTACAAATGTGTATATCCGGATGGACAGGAATAAACAAAAGGAGACCCTGTATTGGTATGAGTGAACACGAATTCCATGAGCAAAAGTGGGGAACACATTGCTTCTGTCAAGCCCAGAAGGTTGCACCCTGACACAACCACAGCACCAATCACCTCCATCCCTGCACCAGGAGGATGGCAACAGGACTGAGCAGTACTGCTTATGCCATTTCTCCAATAACAGAATAATTTCCTTCCAATACCCTACTACAGAAATAGACAAATATTTCAAACAAACAATGGAAAACAGACAACAAGCAGCAACATTGTCTGAAATTAATGAAACCACAAGAAGCAAAAGCCTGATGCACAGGACATTTCCATGGTAAGTGCAGCCCCCTAAAGGTTATGAAAGATCTGTCCCAAACCTACTGTGTTGCCTCCAGTCCAGTAGGATCCTAGGGATGTAACACCATGTCAGACACCAGATGCTCTTGTCTTGTGTGTTGCTCACAAGTGGTGCTGAACAGACTACTTGGCAATGCAGGTCTTGGTGCCTGCAAATACATGGGTGTGAGAATGAATGCAAGTAAAATCAACTTACTCAGAGGTTTTTTCTCTTCCATAAGATCTCCCACAGAGTTCTGTTACAATTATTTCCAACAAACATGATATTCACATGGCCATATGTTGTGTTGCCAGCTGGGGGATGGCAACTGGATGAACCCAGTGCTCCTCCTTCCCTGTGCCTGCTCTGGTACAAAGTTCTAGCTAATCTTTATTTTCTGACTAACAGTTTGCATGGCTCAAGTATTGTCCAGAAAGTTTTCCAAACAAAGAAAAAGGTGGGGAAAAAAGAATTAGGAGCAGGCTTTCATGGAATTTTCCTCATTTTTTTCCATCTGAAATTTGGAAGCCTGCCATTTTGTGCTGGTGTGGGAAAAAATATTTATATTTTGGGCAATTTTTACTGAACAATTTTGCGAAAAATGTCTTTAATTTGCCAACTTTTTGTTTAGTCTTTTCCACCTTTACTGTACATTCTTTCCTTAAATCAGTGAAGTGAAAAAGGTAACAGTGAAAAAAATACAATAAATACAGTGACTGGGAAAAAAAAATACCAAAAATCAAAACAGATCGAATGTCATTCCAAGTTTGTTCTTATTTCAGGAGAAACTACAAAGGTTTCAAACAACTTGAGATTTTTGGTATACATTCCTCTAAATATGAATATGCTAGCTGCCATTCCATCCCATGCATTCTTACCGCTGACTTGCTTCTATCAGTTGTAACTAAGCAGACATTAGTAAATATTAAACATTTTGTACATGTCTCATTAGAACAATGCAGATGTTAGATTTTTCATGGTAGCAGTTCACTTATCTTAAGTCACTGTCTGTAATTTCTAAAACCAAATTCCAGATGTGGTTGTTAGGCAACCAAATGACAACCAATATCACAATTCTTTCAAATAACTATCTTCATTCATAGCCACATAGTGCCTGCTGCCCTCCTCTCCTAAACAGGATATAGAGGGTGTAATACGCAAGTTTATATTAGTCAGGTACTAGGAGAATTTAAGAGTGGAAAAGAGAAAAAAGAGAAAAAAGACATTTTGACTTCCAGCAGCTATCTTTTGAGTCAGCTCACCATTTCAGGAACCACTGGACACAGTAATTACATGCCACGGAGTCCATCAATCTTTATTAATGTTTTCTATATTTTCTATAAAAATCAGAGCGGTTGCATAATTACACTCATGTGGTAAATCACTTCTGAATACAGCAACATGCTGTCCCCTTCTACTTTTTTAAGCCATTTCATTTTGAAAAGTCGTATCATTGTTTCCAAATGGAATTTCTGAACAACAAATCTATTATTCTCTATTAGAACACAAACAAAGTTTTTTTTTCAGGTCTGAAACAGATGCTGACATTTTGAAAAGGATGCCATTGATTGTACAGGTCATTACACAACAGACATTTCCTAAGCCTGCTGAAATCAGTTGGAAAAATAGCTATCACAACAGGACTATATTCAGTACAACAATGCTGTTTCCTCTGTAGAAAATATCTGATAAGACTATACTTGATCAAGGTATCAACCACATCCAGTGAAATCATAAATAATAGTGCTTCCAGAAAGAACTGCTTCTGGCAGCATGGAGCTTCCCAGAAAACCCTCTCGCTAACAATGCAAGAAACTCAGCAGTAAACATGGAAATGCTGTAGTTAACAATTTTAGAACACAAGAAATTAATCTTTTTAAATATTCTACAGCTAGAACCCACACCTTCCAGCTTCAATACAAGGCTCAAACCTCAGGTGTGGGATGACATTAAAGGCACCTTACTCAGAATTAAATGCAACCCCTTACCACTCCTCATCTGATAACACGGGACTGAACTCAAAAGGTGGGCTCCCATATGAAAATGTGTACGCCAAGCAAATTTTGTTATTAATTCCTCGGAGTGACAGCAGGATTTTCACATCTTTAGGAAGGCTAGGAAGGATGACATTTTTGAAATTTTAAGTTGCACTGAAAATGAAAGAGCCTGAAAATATTATCTGAGTTACCATTTTGCTTTATGTATTAATAATTCCAACAAAGAGCTGTCAGTCTGAGATCTCTATGCATTTTTGTTCTATTAGCTTTTGAATTGCTCAAGGAAGTTTCTTCACATTATGTATTTGCATACAATGTTTGTATTCTAGCACACTTCTGTGTTGTGATTTCCCATCCTTTCTTTATTGTAAGATTCTCTATCTCAAATAAGGATTCCCTTTTCCTCTCAACAGCACAACAGAGGTAAGAAGGCTAGGATTCTCTAATATCCATGCACTAAATCAAGAAACAGAACTGTCAAAAAGGATATACTATATCCTGGCAAACCAGTAAATCTGTGTTTTCATTCTGCATTGGAAATTGCATATCTTTTCAAAATGCAATATTCTTAAAATAGCCCATTTTCAGGTTCAGAAGATCAGGATCATGTTTTCACTGACAGAGATTTTTTTTTTCCCCTTGATCCCTAGTCAGAAGTCACCAACTGTAAAATATGTCATGGTAAAAGCTTAACTGATGCCAACGTATTTCATGAAATGTTTTCGATTTAATGGAACAGGGTTCTTAACAGCTCCATAGGAAGCACTTTCATTTTCACAAGCAGAGAGACAGCATACTCTCCTCCTGAGAGGAGATATGTCTTCTCCATACATGAAAGAAAAGCCAGTGGAATTTGCTGAATAAAACAGTGTTCAGATTTGCATGTTCCCCTACAATGCAAAGTGGCTATTTATTTAGAAAAACAGCTCTACATTTGACAAAAGAAGATGAATAACCTGTCAGCCCTATGTGTTTGACGCTTGATGAAGAAGCTCTTGAGCACATTTATTTACCACTCCCTCTTGTTTCTCTAAGGCCTCCATTTTCTGATTTGCTTGGCATTCCATGCAACCAGTTGAAGCTGGCACATTTTCTGTAATGCATTCAAATAAAAACCAACCCAGCTAGCAAACAACATAACCAAGTTTATCCAGGCTTATACCTGTTTATGCTGCTCATCCAGCAACAGCAGCCTCTGGGAGTTCCTGTCTGCCTTGAATCCTCCTGTCTGTGCAATTGCTGCACAACTGGTTGCTGCTAAGGAAGGAAATTAATGCACAAGGTTTTCACCTCTGCAGGTAGACGTCAATGCTCTCAAAAGCAATGCTATTCAGTCCTTCTAAAAGGCCTGTTCTTTCCATGCATTTGAGACACCAGACTGGGACTCTGGAAAGACAGTATCTCTTCCTACCCCCAGCACTACACTGATAGACAGGTGACTGACTTCAGGGAAGACACTTCATCTCCGAGCTTCACGATGTTTTTTCGTAATTCAGCATTTCTAATTCTAAAGTAATTTGTCCAAAGAATTCTGTGAGCTAGATACTGTACTGTTATCCCTCACATGAAAAGAAAAAGCACATTACGACAGCTAGGCTATGGCTACTCAATTCCCATAAAGCTGAGTGAAATCCAGTTAAGTGGTTGTGTGTGTTTTGGCATACTAAGACCAATCAAACTCTTTCTTCACTACAGAATTCTTAGACAATAGTAACATTTTTTTTTCCCCAAGCAGAGTAATCAACAACATCATTGCAGCACAAGGCTTCTTGTGACCCATTACTGGGGTTACATTGCTGCAAAAAAAGCAACAGAGAAAGTGAGTCCTTTGCAGCCCTCCTTATGTGACTGCTCATATCTTGTCTGACACACTGGAGACAACTGCTGAAGTTAAAAGGGTATGTTCTGACAGCATGAAGAAAAACTCTCACTCAAGCTGAAAAAGATTCATATTCATATATTCATATATAAAGTGACAGTGCAGGACAGGTTACACTGGCATCAAGGTGTGAAATGCTAATTTCATGGTATTCCTAAATTACTGTAAATAGTCAAGTCTAAGGTTATGGTCAGACTGTGGCATTGTGAGTAAAACTGGACAACCTGGGAAATCTTGATGGAACCATTTATTGAGTAAGGTATGGCCAAAAGTGACCAAGAGACAAAATATCAACTAATTTGCTTTTATCACTTGGGATTAATTTTCTCACAGATACCTTCCCATGTATTTGGACAAAATTTAATTCCTTCATGCTCTGTGAAAGTTATATTGCAATATACATCAAACGAAGGAAAATAAATCTTTGCAAAGTGTGCAACAGATAAGCACATTGCAACCAGACAAAAGAGTTCAGATTAACTGTGACCAACAATTGCTGTACTGAAGCGAGAGAATGCAGCTTCTCACAAAGCGCATGCAGATCATGCTCTATGCTGGTTCGTTTTCAAATGTCAGCAACTTTCTGCATTCTAAAAAAAACCCTAATCCTGTAATTGGTAAAGAATGTAAAGCCCCATTCTAGTTAAAAGCAAAACCAAACAATGTTGCCCCTAGGCTATTGTATTGACTGAGTCAAACTGCTGATTTTTAATCAATGCATTCTAGTCTGTCCTGTTTCAGATCATGGCCCTATTAAGCCACCTGTTAGTTCACTGGTGTGAGACACGTTTTTTTTCTTTCTACACGGACCCGTTAGTAATAATGGACCTCCTTTTTTTTTCCCATTAAGGCATTTCAAAGACAGTCTGCAATAAGCTTATGATCTGCAAATGTTTTTGGACAATTTCATACCATGCACTGTAGTATTATATTCAAATAACAAAAGATATTAAATTTCATTTGGCATGTGGCAAAATAAAATGAAAGGATGAGTTTTGAAGCATAAACAGGATAAATAGATAGGATTCTACTTCATCATATTGAATAATTACATCCTGGCATGGTGCCCAAAGCATATTCATCATGAAGAGACTACAGCATACAGCACGCTGCCAAAGTCTAACTTCCCCAGACAAAGGCTAGACTCTGACATATCAGAAGTCCTACAGATCTTCTTGCTATTGTTGCACTACAGGTTCCTGGAAATTCGCTGAGCTGCAATTCATCATTATAGTTCATTAACAAGGTCCATAAATATAAAAGCTGCTAATTACACATGCGTTGTGCAAGTAGTCACATTGCACTGATTGCATTCCTTACACCTCCCAGCTTGCAACGAGTTCTCCTTCAGGGCTGCTCTTCAGCCTGGTTTAAGGACTTAAGAAGGCTGTCATCACTGCTTGCACCGTAAGGAAACACAGTATTGTTCCCATCCTGCTACTGCTGTGAGGCTGGGCCATCTGTGCTGCTTAAAAAGAATTTACACTTAGCAGACCTTTATCTTCTGCTGGATTTTTGCTTTGGAAATAGGCTTTACTTCTGGCATTGCCTGAACAGCTTTATTCTGGTCTACAAGAAGAATTCTCAATACCTTACATTCTAGCTTATTAATAATAAATTAAAAAGCACCAGGCACCTAATCCACACGTCATAAAAGAAAAAAGATTCAGTTCCTGGTTGCGAAAGCGGCATTGTCAGTCCTGCAGCAGATGCCATTCTTGGCTGCATTTGCTTGCCCTGCAGAGTTGCCAAAGGGGATATGAAGTCAAATTTGTCATTTTCAAAACGCAAAATTTTTTGTTTTCTCACAACAGTCATTCTGCTGTATGTTGTCCTGCTGCCATGATATCATTTATCCACCCCATCAAAGGTATTTTATCCAACTGTCATGTAATTCCCATGGAAGTACCATTCACAAGATCCAGTGTACTATGCCCAAACAAAAACATAAAGAATTTATAACTTGCCAAGGGTCACTGCATTAGAATATGCTTCCAGCCAAGCCAAGGGTCACTGCATTAGAATATGCTTCCAACCAAATCAGTGGGATAAGATTCTCCATGACTTACAATGAAGGTAACATAACATACATGGATTTTTTTTTCTTATTGAAATGAAAAATGAAAGACTTAGTTAGCCAGCTGAGGCTGGAATCAAGGGCTGGAGAAAGCCAGAAAATGGGATTTCTGATAGCAGGGGTGAGGACAAATCTCACATCTCACGTGACCTTGGAGAGATTTCTTGTTTAAGGCCTGTCCTGAGAGGGAGCAGGCAGTGGTAATCTGTCTCCCAGTTGTTTCATTTCCAAAGGGAAGATGAAAACCGTATTTCAGCCTACTACCATAAACCCAGCATGCCTCTTTCTTGATCACAAGCAATTTCTTCTTTAGGGAGGTTCAGAAAGCATGTAGTTTCTCCCTTGCTTGTTACTGATGCTCAAGGACTTTTTTACTGTGATTGCTCGTCCTGAAGTTTAGTAACATTAGCTTTCCTAAAAATTATATGGACAGCTTGGACAAAATGAGGGTTTCAAAATCAATATAGACACAAACATAGAAGCTCAGAACTGTTAATTCCTATTACAGAAACTGCAAACACAAAAGTCTAAGGCCATTGTCAATTGAAAATTCCACTCTATGTTGGCTAATCTAGTTACTTGCCTGGAAGAAAACTACAAGTGTAATCTTATGCTAGTTGTACTGCATCTCTTCCATGATAGAGAGTAAGATTTGCTTTAGATAAAAAGCAGGAAGAGACACAGAAGAGGCATGGCTTACTGAAGGCCTAGAAAACACAGCTGTCGATGCATTCTCCTGTAAGAGAGATTTTTAAGTCCAAAGGTTTGTCTCCCTTAACTAATTCTTAACGTGACAAACCTGAACAAGAAAATGCTCCTCCTCCTTTAAGGCAAAACGAACAAAAAGGTCAAGATTTCACCTGTCCAAAACACAGAAATTAAATGGACATTTGCATTACTTCGCTTTTCTTTTGATGGGACCTACACTCAAAACCGAACCAATTAACAGTTACTGAGACAAGGTTGACAGGTCTGGTACTGGGATTTTTATAGGCACCCTAAGATCTGGCAGCTGTCTACACCTAGCCATGGCAAGGCTTTAAGTCACTCTTTGCAGGTCACAATATACCTTTCAATTACTGTACAAAACACCCACTAAAATCAATGACAGCTTCACAAAAATAACTGGAGTTATACCTGGATCTCTTAGCACATATACCGAAGGTTGAGGCTCTGTTTGGTTCAGTTTAGAACAATCTCCAATACGTTTTAGTGTTCACTGAAAGGAAAAAAAAAAGAATTTATTAATGATAACACAGATTTTTTTAAGATGTTTTTGGCAAGGGCAGACTAATCTTAAAATTGTTTTTATATTAATGCCCTTTTATGGAGGATTTGAAAGTAGTTTATGGGGTTTTTTCTGTTGAAGTCTGAACAAAAGCAATGCGATGGGAGTACTATGTTTTACACACTGTGTATATGGACTTACAAGTTTCTCAAAGCCAGAAATGTCTCTTCTGCATGGAAACAAAGCTAGAAAGAAGAAAGGCTAATAATCTAATTAAGAACGCACTTAATTACTATTAATGATCAGAATGAAAATAGTCAGTTCTCTACCACCTTGAAAACACAGTAATTCTTGTTCCTAATCTGCCATTATTGGTGGTGGCGAGTTGACAGTTAGACTTGGTGATCTTAGAGGTCCTTTCCAACCTTAATGATTCTCTGATTATGCATTACTCCTTCCAATAAAAAACAAAACAAAACAAAACAATACAAGACTGAGTATCTAACTGTAATGGCAGCTAACTGTATCTCCCGTTGTCATTTAGCAATCATGCCAGTTTTACAAGACATCTTACCATACGTTCAAAGAAATTCTCAAATCCATTACACCATTGTTGAAAGGACTGAAATATGAACACCAAAAGACCTTTTAATGTGCTGTGCTGGTCTCCAAATAGAACTACAAACTAAAAAAAAAAAGTTTTGACATCTCACTCTGATTTCACCTCCTCAGACAAATGTAAAACCTTCTCCACATGGCGTCAAGTTTTCTTTTAACAACAGAGGGGTAGGGACAGGTGCCTGACACAGCATTTGAAGGCAAGCAAAGTCTGAAGATAAAAGAGTGACCCACTTAAAGCATGTTCCACTTCAGATTTGAGAAGGCATTACCCCAGTCTGACAGCAGGGGATCTGTTTTGAAATTTGAAATTGCTTTATCTTTTGCTCAGCAAGGATGAGATTAAAGGGATTACAGACCCGAGCTGTGACTGAGACCAGAATAAGTTACTACTTTCTAGCAGTGTAAGACGACAGCAATGTCCAACTGCTATTCCTTTACAACATCACTCCAACTTATAGCGGTTTTGTCCTTTTTTGTCTCTCAGTGAAAACGTTTCTGTTATCATTGTGTTTAAAGGGGGTTTGCTGAGAGGTGTTTAGCAGTCCCGCTTGAACTTTTTCTTGATTGACATAGTATATTATTGTCATCAGCTGTTAAGAAACTTTGTACCTCTTCTCGAAAGGTACGCTTTTATAGAAGCTGTTAGCGGATTCGTGTGTATGTGTGCAATCTGAAACTTGGCATTTCGAAGGGCTACATACTAGTGGTGTAGAATATGACAGCAGGCTTGTAGGTGACTATACAGACAGGTGCCTGGCAGAAAATCCACACCTCTGGCTAGGATTACGTACTGCTTCTATGTCCACCTGTAAGCTCTGAGAGACTGTCTGTAATTGACATTGCAAAAGGACACACTGCAATGTAGCCAAAGGGTAAATGGGAGAGACCACAGAGCCTGCATTTAGACATGCATCACTGCCTGAATCAAGATCTATTTACAGGCCTCCTGCGGGTGCGGATAACACTATCATTACAGTGTCTGTCTGTTGTTCTCTAGCACAGATAAGAGTACAGAGCTTGCCCTCTAAGCAGGACATAGCCTCAATGGCAGATCCACGGGGGCAAAAATTAATTGCTCTGAGCAGGTATGTCTTCAAAAAGACACTGCTTGCTTTGTGTCTAACCCTGCATTATAAAAAGGCAAAATCTGTATTTAGAATTTTCTTCTGATTTCAGCATATTTTTCTTGTTAGTCAGATTCTTGCAAGAACACCTAGAATAAGTGTTCATTTTCTATAAATAAAAGAAAGGAAGCAAACAAGCAAAAAAAATGGGTAACATCTATACCATGAATCAGCTACACAAGTGTAATTTCCCAGATGTGAGGAAGGTGCTGAAAGAAGTTTCGCCTGGTCAACATGGCCAGCCTGTTCCTGAGAGCGGCCTCATGACCAGAATAATCTGGGAATTGCTCCCTGTGATCATGAACTGTTTGGGAAAAGGGACTGTATTTTTTCTCTGTAGTCCCAGCATCGACAGAGTCCTTAAGCACTTTTGAAGATGAGTTTCACATAAATCAGTAACAAGCAGCCTTTTTTGCCTGAAGACTCAGGCAGCCTTTATGCACATTTTCAGGGCAGTCACTGGTCAGAGGTTTTGGGTTCAAAGGCCGGGGCAGATGACTGAAATCGGCTACTCTGACTTTCCTCACGCAGCTGACCAGAGAACTATAGCCCTTGGGTCTTGCATAATGATTCAGCAGGTTTTTGCTTGGTTGAGGTAACTTCTTCCTACTGCTAAAGAAAATTTGAAATCAGGTATTTATAGCAACCTACCAGAAACCCTAAGAATTGAAAGAGATAATTATTCAGAGAGTTAAAGGTGCTTCCTTGGCAGAGTACTGTGGTGGGTTAACCTTGGCCGAGGGCCAAATTCCCACCCACCCTCTCAATCACCCCCCCTCCTTGGCAGGACAAGGGGGAGAAAGTAGGATGAGAAAGCTTGTGGGTCGAGGCAAACATGAAGAGATTGCTTACCAACTACTATGGGGGGCAAACAGACTTGACTCGGGGGGTCGAATTAATCTGATTTACTGCCAGGTAAAACAGACTCAGGCAGCAAGAAACAAAGACAAAAACCAACAGCTTCCCCGCATGCACACCCCCCGGAGTGGGACAGAGTGGTCAGAACATGGCGGTTTCTCTCTGCCGCTCCTTCCTGCTCACGGTTTCACCCTGCTCTGGGCTCTCCCCGCAGGCTGCAGCACCTGTCAGGGAGACTGCCCCAGCGTGGGCCCTCCGCAGGCGGCAGGGCAGGCCTGCTCCAGCCCCAGGGTGCTGCTTGGTACCACCTGCCCTACCTTACTCTTCCCCTTCCTGTCCCTTGATATTTTTTCCTCACTCTTCTGCTCCTTCAGCATTTTCGCCTTTTCTTCCATACGTTTTGGCAGCCGTGCCTGTGGCTAAGGGGCTGGGTTGGTCGTGGCCAGTTTAGCTCCAGATAGCTTCGAGGACCCACCGCTGGGCCTGGTGCTGGATAGAGCCATCTGGACCAGGCCATGACCAGGCCTGGTCATCCCCAACAGAGATGCCGACATTGATCTCCCTTCAGCAGGGATCTTGAAACCAAGCTGAGACTGACACAAATTTATTTAGATATTATAAACGATGTGATTGAGGGGGAGAGGGGAAGGAAAAAAAAAAAAATCAAGCTGACCGTTGCAAGACTTGTTTGCAAGGGATGTTAGCGTATTTTTGGCAGCTAAACCACACAGCTAGTTGCGCCCAGGTCAGATCCCAGTAAGAATGGAGGAATCAGCAGTTCCCAACCTGCTTATTCCCTGGCCTTAGATTTCAAGGACATTGATTCCTACCCATTCTCCTTGCTGGGGCCTGCAGGGAGAGGAGGGCAGGCAGCCCACCCCAGCCCTCTCACCCTTCTCCCATTCCCCATCTGCTGGTCCCTGGAAATTTTCCCCAAAGTTGGAGATGGGAGAGGTTGACAACCTCCTCGCTCTTTTTCAGCTCAGCGAGGTAGAAGAAATTGCACTACCCTTGAATAAGGAGAAACGGACGAATGTCTTCGAGGCACAAAGATAGCGATAATTTTCGTTCTGCTGACGCCGAGAACATAACATGCTGAGTTTCAGCCATATTCCAGAAGAGAGGAAAAAAAAAAACAACTACAAAGTTATGTCTCTGTAGTTAAAGAAGAGACACTTCCTTGGGTCACTGCAGCACTGCTGGATTTGACATAAATGATGCCAGGATGAGCAGGCAGGTAAACAGGAGCTGCAGATTTGTGGGAGAAGCTAGGACTGGCCAAAATAAGGGCTGCAGCTGCTGAGGCAGCTGCTCTGCCTGACCTGTACCCATGGAGTCTTGCGGTGCCTGTGCTGCCCTAATAAGGACTGCAGAGCAGCCTGGAAGTTTTGCTTTTGACCTCATTCATTGACTTCAAGGGAATCAGGGTCTCCTATTCAGGATTCACATTGCAAAAGACTGCCACCTTCACCTCCTAACAAGCACTTACTTGAAAAAGCCCAGGAATGGATTAACACTATGGCTTTATTCACAAAAGACTCTTGTGTCATATTAAAGGCAAGATGATATGCAACACAAACGCATGGAGCGCCTGGACCGATCCCAATAGTAAGACTAAGACTGAACAACTATGAGTGTGGGTTGACCTGAAGAACTCTTCCTTCAAACCAAATCCAATTTTCAGCCACAGCTAGGGATGATTAATATAAATAAAATGTCTCTCAGTGTTAACTCTCAAAGAAAAGGCAGTTAAAACTAACAGAAGGCGATAGCACTCTCCTTGGTTTTGCTAGCTCTGCCATTTACAAAGGTCATAATTCAAGAAATAAACATTGTTTTGATGCACTCATTTATGTCCAGTAACACCACTGCAAAGTTTAAAGTCCAGATGTGTTCAAGTAGTTTGTTAAACTCCATACCCTGTTAGTATCTCAGTATGCCGTACTCCAAACACCACAATATTTTATGCTATTACTTGACAGTGAATACCTTTTGTCAGAGGTCTTTCTTTTGACAATACTGTGCTGGCTATCTGCAGGGATTTCAGATCTCTCTCTCCACTCATTACTTGATGTCTAAGTGCTTGGTTCAGTCTTCTCTTATGAGTGGTTGGGAATCAGACAGTCTAATATGACAGTGATAATGCTTCCTCATTGTGACAATACTTATCTATATAGGACTTTCTATAGCACTAGGTTTAAACTCTTCATTCACTGTCATCCGTACAAATTGTACCATCAGTTGCTATGCAAGGAAGGTTGGATGCTTCAGAAAATCTTGCCCACAAAGCTCCTCCACATGCTCAAGCGACAGCGTTGTGAGTACCAACACATATCCCAAAGCACTCTTTGGCAATGTTCAGACAAAATGATGCCTCTAAGAGTACAGGCAGGCTTCTACATACTCACATGGTTGTGAGTCTGCAACAAAGTGTTTCTAAATAGATTTCTGTTCTTACTGTTTAATCTGAAACGCCTGGCTTTAAACACACCCAATTTACAGAGTCTTTCAGACATGTTTGAATAAGAGATAAGAAAGCTTTTTTGTCACCCTGCTACTATTGCAAACTCAAACCAGAAACAGGTAGGAGATAAGAGAGTGAGCCCTGCTCCATTCTGGCGATCTGACCTTTGGACGTAAATCAGGCTATGCCCAAATTATCTGGGATTTGTTTATGAAGAGGTCACAGAGGTGATTACATACTGCGGGTTTTGGAACGTAAGGACAGGCCTTTTGTGATATGAAGAGCAAGGTAAGGATGGCAGTTAGATCTGCATTGTACTCAAGCTCCAGGTGTAAGCACACAGAACACCAGAAAACAAAACCACTTTCATATGTGCAAACACATTAAACTTGTTTCTCCACAAAGCCTTAGGGATCACTGCACTTAAGACCAGTTCACCCAGGTAGGCAACCTCACAACTCTATAATGGACATTTTGGTTTCGCCGCCCTCCCTGGACAGTGCCCTGTCCTCCTCCCTTCCCTGCCTAGGAGGGGGGAAACAGCATGCCCCCTGCCACAAGACCGAAGATGTGCAATTACTGCTGTGCCATCATGCAACTGCTGTAAGAAACCACACTTCTCTCTCATCCCTGAATTTGCACGCAAGTTTTCTCTTCTTAACCTAGATCCCAGATAAGAGCACAGACAGGTCCTTCGCCTGCATGTCAGGCCATTTACAAACTGTCTGTCCCTTCTGCCACTGGAAATGTTAGCGGCTGCCAATCTCATGCTTCTGGCTCCTTAATAGCAAGATAATATAAACATCTTGCGAGCAGGAGGTGCTTGCTTCCTTTCCAGGTTAAAACCCTCTGTTGACAGCCTTCCTTCCCTGTCTGCAGCAAGCAAACCCCGTGAAGAGGGACAAAACATTAAGTCCATATCCTCATTAGTATTCCTTAATATAGAGCAAGATGTTTCCCACAGAACCTTTTAGTTGTGATTAATGCTGTGGAGACATTGGTAGGCAAAGCTTGGCTGGGCAATAAAAGCACAAAAAATTTTTCATGGATGTCACCTCCAATTCAAAGATAAATTTACTTCAGCTATTTCCCTGTCTCTCCCTGCTCATGTGTCTCTCTCTCTGGTGAATTAAAGCCTAGTAAAAATATGCTTGCTTTTCTCCTCTGTACACAGAAATCACATCCAACTTGGATGAAATGGTTGGAAGTGAAAGAATATTACAAAGAAGCACTGTATATGTGCCATTCCAAGGCAGTGTGGTACCCTTTCCTGGATGCTTTACTGCCTTACATGGACGTAGTCTGGCTAAGAACCCTGGACCACCAAAGAAAATGAGCGCAGCTCCAGATGGAAATTGTTTTTCAGATGGTCAGTTTTTAAACAACAGAATATTTTCTAAAGAAAGCAAACATTTACCTTCCAAAAAGCCATTACACAAAAAATAATTTTTGCATCAGAAAGGTCAACTTTGTACTTTCGAATAGTCCAGGATACTCATCAGTGTTCATTGCACATAGCATTCTCACTTCAAAAGCAGAGCAAGCGAGTTTTGCACATGTGGCTTCTGGAAGCAAGAAGCAGAGGGACAAGAAGGAAGAATAAGACAGAGCAGTAGCACCAACAAAAGCAAAGTCATCAGGAGATCAGCCAGCAGAAGCAGTTAGATTTTATCATCATCTTGAGGCCAGGACAGACATCTATTTGCTAGGATAGAAGAAAATGATCAAGGAGAAAATCCAACTTCCAGTACATGCTTTCAGTCTCTGCATGCATCCATCAGTGGCACTCCAGGCTGATGACACTTTTAACCTCACCTTCGGCCACCTGTGTTGCAACGACCTTGCAATTTCACATACTCTACTTAACAGCCGGGCTTCTTTTTAAGGCTGCAGCTGTTGGATTCATATGTTACTGTTAGGAAGCTGAAATTAAGCAAATTCTCTACCTCCCGGCTGCAGGGGCAATGCTCAATAAGAGAAACCCTAGAGAATGTGAAACAGAAAGCCACAGAAAATCCAGCTGAGAAAAAAAGGACTCTCTAACTCTTCAAGTTCCTAGTGCAAAATCTAGCAGTGATCAGCTGAAAAATCTTGCAGCTAACAAGTCTATCCATATAAAAATCAGTAACTGCATCTTCATTGTCACTAGAGTATGAGACTTTCTCCCGTGTGTCCTCATGATCACTTGCAAGCTAAAACACTGGTAGCAACTCCTTTTTTCAGAGGCCAAAACCTATGAAGGTAGCTCTCAACTGCCATCGAAGGACTAGGACGCCCACAACTTACCAAGGTCAGAGGCAAAGTTAGTAGCTGAGCCTGTGCTTCTGAAGTTGTAGGGCATTATTTTGATCACCACATCTATTCTTCCTTCTCCCCAACAGATACAGGTTACTGTTCTCCAAGATCTCCTTTCTGTTCAACCAAGCCAAGTATGAACGAGGGAACGGAGGGGCACTGCATGTAGCAGTTTTCTGCTTAACCAGCCTCTGTACAATATCACAGGTCAGTCTGGACCCAACTGGAACAGGAAACACAGGCTAAGCTACCTCTGCACTATGCAAGTCACCAGAGCTCGTAGGCTTCTGTTTTTACACGTCTCAGTTTTTTGCAACTCAGAACATAGTCTTAAGAGAGTTCCTTAAATAAGGTTTTAGACAGAAAAAAAATACAAGAAGTTAAAGGAAGTAACAGCAGGTAAAAAAAGCACCCTACCATTCACATATATATATATATTTTTTTTTTTTTTTTTTAGGTCTGGTTTTGATAAATCCATGCAGTCAAGATTCAAAGCATATGCACAGAAGCCAATGGAAGTTCACCTGTGCTAGGCATTAAGAGATTAACATGACATGTCATGGACTCTTAAAAATTTAATATATTTCTTCATAACCATAATGCAGACTACATAATGGAGATGAAATTCAACCTGCTGGGAACAGGATGCAACCCCAATCCAGCCAATTGAAAACAAACTTTAGCAGCACAGCTCTGGAACGGATACTATAAAGCAGCTAGACCAGAGAATAAGGCAGTTCAGTGGATCTAATGAGTCTGATGGATGGTTAGAAGAATAAACAGGACAACAGGACAGAGACCAAGATCCTGAATCTCAGAAATGGAATTTGTATTGCAACTGAGAATGGCCCAAGCACATATCACCACTCTCGGGCATCTACCTGCCTGAAGGAACCAGCACATCAAATACTGGGCCCCAGATGGCTTCTTATCACCCCGTGACCTGTGTGAGTCAGTGGTCTAATCTCAATCACCTTAAATCTGACTGGATCAAATCCTTGCTTTCCTCTCCATTTGGTTTTCCTAGCTTATCTTCTTATACAGCAGAAGGCTTCATGTGATGTTAATGTCTGTATTTCACATTGAAACATGAGATTTTCTTTCACCTCTTGCCAACTGGCTCTACAAACATGCCACTCAGTCAGCAACAAACACTTTTGGTTTAAACCACTCCTTTAACCCTCTGTGATACAGAAGATGGCTGATCATGGAGCAGCAGCTTTTAGAAAGACACTGAATTTCTGACAAGCACACTTCTAAACTATGCTCAAAGGTTAGGTTATATTCAGATACAAGATTTTATTATTATCTATGTACTTACAAGTGAGTGCCACACTGCATGTCTCTGTCTTGCTCAGACAACACAGAAACTTCCAAAAAAATTAGCCAAATGAACCACCTCATTCAAGAAATAAGATATTTTAAAAAATGCTTAAATCAAGCAGTTATTCCTCGGAGACTGATGAGAAAGCGGATAGTAAGTTATTTACCCTATGCCATAAACCTTCTTCGCAAACCCTCTCATTCCCTCTCACCAAAATATTACCGCACACGCTTTCTTCTTCTTCACAAACGTGTTATGGCCAGGTACAGTCCTTGGATCCTGAGGGCTGTACTCTCTACTGGTTGAACTGGCAGAGCTTCAACGAAGCCAGGGCTTTGTTCCTGACTGAGATTTGGGACTTCATCAATTAACTGAAAAATTTCAAGTCCTTGCAAAGGAACAAAATTAGTTGCATCTCCTTTTAATGGTTTTTATCATGGATGCAGCAAACAACCTGCTTTGCTACTCGCTAGCTTGCAAAGCAATGCCAATCATGAAGCTTGCCCAAAAGGAGGAAACATTTATTTTAAAGTTAAGTAAGCATAATGGATTAGACTTCAAGGGTCTGGTACAGTGCAAGGTGTGCTGAACTGTAAGTCAAATGTTGGTTTCAAACATCCAGTGGTGCCATCACTGTCAAACAAGAAAGTTGTCCAGAAACAGCATTCAGATGACCTTCAAGGGCTGCTGTACCCTGTTGCTGACCGCTTAAAATCACAATAGAGCATGTGACAAAATTGACCTCTAGGTAACTGGCTCCTGTATTCCCCATGCTCTTGGGCGAATGTCCTCTCTGCAAGTCTCTGGGGTCTAATTCTTAACTTCAGCATTTCAAAACTTGTGCTTAGCTGTGATGCAGCTTAGTGGGCTCCCATTCCTACAAGCACCTCCATTTCCCAGGCAGATGCATCTAGAACAACTCTGGGGCTGGGGCTGCTTTGAGCAGCGTCTCCGAACTAGCTGTTCTCCGGCCTGATGAGCAGGGCCAGAGACCTAGGGGCATACTCACAGAATACTAAAGCTGCAAGGGGAGCTGATAAAGGGTTTTGGAGATACAGCTGCTCTGTTTCCACCTCACATCACACACTGCATGCTGCCTTTGCTTGAAACGGCCTGTATTCAAGGCAGTGTCAGGCAGGTGAAGTTTCAGCTCAGATCTCCCACCTCCAAGTGAAGGCTCCTACCTACCACCATCCTATGTGGATACTCAGCCCAACGGCAGTGCTACAAAAAACCACCATCTTTTTACTGTCTGTCCAGGGAAATGTAACTCCAGTGGTCTTAGTTCCCAAGCTCACGTGACTTTGTGTAGCACTGCATGGCTTTGCACACAACCACCTGCAGGTACTGCAGGTTGTCTCCACATCAACCACCCCAACAGCTTCAGCCCTCACATACGTACCTGACCCAGGTTTGAGGTACCTCCTGGGATGCTACCAAAACCACCAAGCAGCTGGGTGAATACTCTTTCATTCTGAGCCTTCTGCTACTACTGTAAGCAGCTACATCCCCCTGAGCAAGCTGCTGGAAGCTGGGGTGAAACAGGAGGCTTTGTCTCTCAGGAAGGTTTGTCTGGACAGTAGTCAACAGAGCACAGCAATACCAAGAAGGAAGGGAAGACAGTAAAAACCACCCCAGTATATTAATCCTTCTCTCTGCTGCATGCTAAGCGTACCCAAGCACACAGAAATTAATGAAAACTGTAACTGAGAAACTCGAACCCCCTGCACTTCTAAAAACAATAATCTCACCTCGAAGCTTCTGGCTGGCTACAGGAATATTTCTTGTGAAATGTTTCTAGGGGTGATAAAAAGAGTAAGGAAGCACTGCTACTCTTTGCAGAGAGATAGCTGTATATCACCAAAACAGTCATCATTGGTGCCACTTTTCCTCTTTTGGGTTTAGGGAAGCAAAAGGCACCCAGACTTTGCTTTGCCTGACTCTTATACACCGCCCACTGTGACTGCGGTGAAATACAAATGTTTCACAGCATGAGAGAGATATATTGTAGACAATGGCTTTGCTATCACTCTAAAAGAAGGACAATGCAAAACAATTTATACTGTGAAGCGTGAAGGACAGAAGAGGTTAGCTTTGATGCCTTTCCAGAGACAGTCAAAATAAAAGGGTAGAAGGTAGGAGCAGAGAGAGGGTTCAGGGTGAGGTTGTAATGAATTCATTCCACATAATGAATCCCATGGCACAGGCAAGTGAAATCCATTAGAGAATGCAAAGGGCTAAGTTCTGCTCTTCTTTACAAGCCTTCAAGCAGATTATACAGATGCAAGTGTCAGCAGAGCATGGCCCTGTGTGTCCACCCAGGCTTCCATGTGGTTGTCGAAGGTAGATCTTGACCGGCAGCAGAAAAAACATTCACATAGCTAGCCCTCGTGGGGCTGCCGGAGAAAGGGCAAAGAGCAGGCTCTCAGACAAAAAAGGAAAACATGTCCTCACAAGGAACAGCAGAGATGATAAGAAACTTGAGTATTAAGATATTCTCCCACCTTTAGCCAAAGATTACAGGCCTTCAAGAGGAGAAGCAATTTAACTGCCACTGGTTAATACTTCTACTTGAAATACGTGTTCATGTGAAGAGCGGCATGACAGCCCTGTCCACCAATGTAACAAGCCTTACCATAGAAAAGGAAATCTGCTACTTAGGAACACACCCTTGTGTTAGAGAAAATCTATCAGAGAAAGCTGTATGGCACATGATCAGATTTCACATAATACTGATTTTTTTCTAAATTTCAAATTCTTACCATTTATTCCTTTTCATCATGCACAGAAGGGAACTACATTTCAGTTTAATGTACAGGGTTTAAAAATACATGCATTAAAAGAATACTAAAGTTGGCGCTTATTTTTTTTTTCCATTTTGGCCACGGTAATTGTCCTTTCCTCAAAATCTATTTTTCAAAACCATTCCAAAAAGGAGTATGGCTTCTTAAAAAAAAAAAAAAGCAATTCACCTTAATTTTTTTTTTCCCCCTACAGTTTTGAGAAAGAAAACATCTATAATTGGCATATCTCATTAACAAACTCAGCTATCCTATGGTAGTAGTAAGTGGGTAGCGAAGTGAGACTAACATTTTAATTAGGTCCTTTTAATTTCTAGGCTAATTTTCTTTATATTATGTGAACATTTGAGGGTTAGAGAAGCTTCTCCTATGGTCAAAGACATGCTAAACCCACCATCCCTCAGCCAAATCTCTCTCAGTTACATGCCCACTGCTTTTGTTGAGAGCATTTTAACTCTTTTATCCAGCCTCTCCCTTTACAACCGCATCTAGACAAAACATATCACTCGTAGCCACCCATATCAAGGCTCTGGCTTCTTCAAGCTCAGAAAGACCACATTATGATTGATCTTCTCAGGTACTCTCTTCAGGATGATGCTTATTAGGCAGGTAGTTACTGGAAATGCAAGCAGCTTGGACGTCTGATCTCTATCCACTCAGCAGCAGAGAAGCTGCACTTCCAAGCCCAGATAATGGGACTGGTATAAAGGCATCAGAGGAATCACATATCCCATTCAATATCCCACCCGACAGCAACAGCCTCCAGGTGGTGCTCAGCAGGCAGATGCAGACTGCAGGATAATGAACTTACCTGCACCTTCTTCCTAGCCCCTGGACAGACAGGTAAAGACTCAAGACCTAAATGCTTCAGAGTACCCATCCTTTCCACTTCTGTCAAGCTCACTTATATCCCCATCATTTGCCTTCTGGCCAAATCACCAGGAAGTAAAACTTCCTGAAGAAGTCTCTCAGTGTTAGCAGCTTGTCAATGTAGGACTACACATTTGAGCAAGCTCCAGGTCTTTTTTTGTGTCAGAGAAGCTAATTTGATTTCACTGTCTTTCTGTTAGGTTGTGAGACTGGGAGACAAGGCTAGCAAAGCAGAGTGGAAGCTGACAGAAAAAAAAAAAGACAAGCATATACTGCGGGCTGACTCAAAACAGCCAAACACACATTCAGCTGGAAGAGAAACGCCTTAATAAATCGATGTTCATTGCATGTCAGCATGCACAGCGTAAGTGCTTATAAAGAAACACAGGAACCGTACTGTGAAACTGTCCCCTGGAAAGCATTTGATATCAAGGCAAGATAGTCCATCTATTTATTTATTTATTTATTTTAGGCATTAGCCATTTTTATGTTAAGCAAGATAAAACTTAAGTTCGGGGTGGGGATGGTTACGGCACTTGCTCATCAGGGTCAAACCCTGATCCCACTGAATCCATAGAAGCTTTTCCAGAACTTCTTCAAGTTCAAGAGAATTAAAGATCTATCAAATTCTATGAAAAACACTGCAACATTAAGGGGAAAGGTGGTCTGAGAAATCTATTGCAGTATAGCTTCTCCAAAATGTGAAGGAGTTGACCTCAAAAGATCTAGCATTTAACTTGAAACTTGGATACCCACAGACTTCAGTTTGCAATTTATTTTTTGTTTCTATTTCATTTTCAAGGCTGTAACAATGGCCAAGATGGGAGCTAAGACTTCATTAGCAGAATGAAGATTTTAACATTCATTAAAAATGAACAATTTTTAAGTAATAGCACCATTAGAAAGAGTTTGAGTGCCTGCATTAGTCACTGCTTAAACCTGAGCAAACCAGAAATGAGAAACAAACTCAATTACTTTTCTATTTGGCTTACTTTCACCCCACTCAATCCACCTAATGCTGTATAATGTATAAAACTTAGGCTACCTGCACAGGGTTCTATTTCACCTTTCACATGAGACATGCCATCCTCTGCTACAAACCCCTACAACTCCACTAGTTCCACAAACCAGGCTATTGTCAACAGAGCAGTACGATGAACTGTACCTTCATGCACAGACAGAGAGGGGAAAGAAACATATGCTTCTCTGGAAGATACCTCTGAAGCTTAGGTATCTGAGACAAGAATACATTACAGTGTTTAAAAGGCCAGTGAATGAAACTCCCTGCCTGTTTGCACAGGAGGTCAAACCAAGAGCATGTTCCAAGTGCAGAAGCAGAGGAGAGCCTAAAAGCACTGCAGACACACTAGTAAGAAGCTGCATGGCCTTAATCCTGATGTAACAGGTCTGCATCATACATCACAACTGGTTTAGAGATACAACATTCTGTGTTAACATATGCATGAGTACAGACCCCAGGACCAAGTGGGGGGGACCCCATCTTCTGCTCAGCCTGGAAGGTATAAAGAAAATGGGACAGCAACAGTCTCATTCCTGTAATGCCTGTTAACAACCACTGATGCTCACAGAACCACTACCATTTACACCATTTCATTCCCTTCCTTCTCCACCTCCACTTTACATCATACCACTTGCCTTCTGCCCTTGCACTGAAAGACCAGCTATATGGCTCATATTTGCCATACATGGATACACTGCGCGCACACTAAATGTGGAGTTTTGCATGACTTTCAGGATAACAGCTACACCCTCCCAGTACCTCAGCATTTGTTTGCAAGCTGTCACTGCTCAACCGTTCAGCAACTGTTTACAGCAAACTGATAAAACAGGGCATCAACTGTTTCTGCTACACTAATGCAGAAGGAGGGAGAAGTTCTGAAAATCAGTTTCTAATTCCCATCTGTCACTCACCTGAACTGAAGTATTTCCATTACCTCCTGCACTCCACAACTCATCAGCAAAACAACTGTTTGAAGGCTTAAAAGCAAAGTACCAAGAATCACTGATGATTTGACCAAAACTTTGAGTCTCTCACTGAGGCTGTTAAGGCTTAAAACAAACTCCAAATTGCAATTACTACCAAGAATGCCTTAACTAATATTTGCAAGTAATCACAGTTTACTTTCCTGACATAATGGAGTTATGGAGGAAGTTTCAGTTTCCTCCTTCTGTCATAATCACTGGTAGACGAACTCAAAACTGTAAGAGACAAAAGCAAATAAAGATTGAGAAGACCAGTATATTAACGAAGGCCAAGGCTGGACACCCAAGCAAGGTCACAGAACACCAAACTACTCCAGTAGCCAAGCTGGGAACAAACGTGAGAAGGACCTGACTCTTGCCAGCCAGGATGTTGAAGGCTTTGCCACTGAATACATATGAGTAAACAAACCACAGAAGAGTTGCATAACTTACAGAGTCACACCAAAAGTAGTCATATAAAGCAGAAAAAGCTTGCAGTTAAGGTATGTTAAATGTTGTTGAGGAGGATGAAGGAGATGAACATCACTGGTTTAAGTCCTGAGATGGACACCTTGCACATCTGGCTTCAGGCAAAGGCAGGGACAGAGGAGAAAAAATGGCTTTTTCTATTACAAGAGAATGGAGAAGGTGCCAAGGGACAAAGCACCGCATAAAGAAAATGCACTGGCCTGAGGTCTAGGAGGACTCGGGTATCCAGAACTCCTATCATCTCTCCCTCTCTCTGCCCATGGAGACATTCAGTGCCAATCAAAAACCATTTAGGTATTGACACTACCTCATCACTGAGGCTCAGAAAGCAAAAATCTCAAAATTTTTTCTGTTCTGTGGTTTGATACAAGCTTTACTTGAAATGCTCACTGTGCTCTCTCTGTTCTGATTAACATACCATTTACTGCCTGACTCATGCACCTCTTCTTGCAAAACAGTGTAGATTTTATGCCTGCCTTTCTATCTCCCTTGTTGAATGCTTTATAATAGAGATAAATACTTTTCCCTTTTTCTTTTTTTTTTTTTTTTTTTAATTACCTGCATCATTGACTGGCTTCTGCTGAAGATCACCAAGCTAAATGAAATTCTACAAGCAGTAATACTCAGTATTTTGCTATGGCTATCTATCCCTACCTTGAATAACAAGGAAGAGGAATGGCAATTTTAAAACGATTGCTTTCTATTGTTCCAGAATACAGTAAGATTTTAAAAAATCATTCCACATCACATCACTGCAAATAGCAAGTATGCTCTCCATGCACTCCATGGTAAAATTTAGTATGAGACCTTGTGTAATTGGATTTAAAGCTGAACAGCTGTTTTGCTATGCCTTTATACCAGGGCAAACATCTTGGAATCAGGAATCAGCATGATCTC
>NW_010560728.1:0-9609 GCF_000687285.1 Phaethon lepturus | reverse complement strand
AGCAGGAATTTAGAAGCCAGACAAACACTGATCGAAAGAATAATAAAAAGTAGCCTCTACTCAACAAATCATTCTGCTCTTTCAACAACTGCCGTTTTTAAAGCCCTCCTGTCTTTGGAACTCATCTCGCTCACACTTACAAGCATATTTTCCTGGCCCATAAAAGGAGTAATGCAACCAAACATCTGCTCTCTAGTGCATGCATTTTAGATCTGTGAAGCAATTTCACTGAGTTATTCAGGCAAGAACCCCATGAATAACTTCAGACCAGATTAAGTCATCTTTAAGGACTGTGAGATACATCCATCAAATCAAGTCTCTTAACAGCAGCAGAAACTGTCTCTACTGTATAAATGAAGCCAGGGGAGGAATTCTTCTTAAGATAAATGAAGCCTTACCATTATAAAAGGATGGCAACATTAATAATTTAAGAAAGTGTTATGAAGACATTAGTTTCCCAAGAAGAAATGACTGAGGAAGACAGGGTTATATGTTTGCCAAGGTGAGTTCTGGTAAGCAAATAAAGACTTACAAAAAAAAACCCCAGTGTGTCCTAAAACACTAGTCAAGTAGCTACTTCTAGCATCAAAAAACAACTTCTTAAAATACTTTAAAAAACCCCAAATTGCTAATTTGGTCTGAAATTTCCTTCCTGATAATGCTGAACCAAGTATCATCATCATCACTGCCATAGCCACATAAGGAAACCAGCATGTTCTCCCTTTAGCTGTCAAATCTCTCTTTGCAATGTGCATCAGCCAGAGACCACAAAGAGAAAGTGCTGTCCTAGGAGGGCACTGACATCGCAAACCAATGACTTCAGCTACTACCAGGAGTGTGGCGATGAGCAACACAATTGTTTTCAAAGAAAGTATCTCCCACAGCCCACTTCAACACTGTAAGTTAGGATAATGATGATTTGCGTGTTCATGGTATCCTGAACATGCATGAGTAATACATATTTCAAAGTCATGTGCTGAAGGAACAACACTTGCCAACTCTTGTTCTAACTCCAGATGACCAGGAATGGTACTAACATCCATTTCTAAGTTAACTTTGTCTAACCTGAGACAGAATACAGTTTATGTCAACTATTAATTAATACAATCAATATTAATTCATTTCAAGAAACATCAGTTATATGATAATAATTAATTTTTTTTTGAGCACTGAAAGAATGTTGATAGGGCTGCTGGGCTGAAAGATATTACAGGATGAACTCCTTCTCAAAATGGATTAGTTGATCTCCTAAGAGCTTTGTTTTCCCTCTGAGCACCCTAGTGGTGTTGATTACAAAGACATGAGCATTTGATTGGATAAATGACTGCAGATTAATTGCAGATCATTATGTACTGGCAAATACAGACTATCATGCCAGGAAATGCAGAGCTATCAATATCGCAAAAATATCAGTAAGTTCATTTACCATTTCCTTGACCTATATATTCTTACTTAGAGAGCAAAGCCAGCAGGAGGAAAACAAGGTCAATGGTATTTACTCATTTTCTGCCATTTCGGCCAGAGCGTTTTTCTGCTACTCTAAAGTTTAGCCTAACATTAATATTTCTTCATGCAAATAGCTTATTCATGACTTTTGTGGTGATCAGAAATGAGATCTGATGTCATGCTCAGGCAACAAGACTGTTACAGTTTTTTTTTTTAAAAAAAGAGCATCTCAATCTTTTATTTCAAGAGCTGATACAGAGTAGCAGGAAAATCTGTCTTTGGTGGTCCCTTTTCTGTAGGGACGAATGCAGTCAACTTCCTGGGGAATCACAGGTAATACTAAATAAATCCAACCCATCCAATTTACACCACTGCTACTCTGTTGAACACCAGCTGTGTGCTTTCCCGTCTCTTAAGTGAATTGGTGAATCCAAGCGAAAGCGCAGCAGAGGGGCTTGGAGGCATGCTTTCAGTCAACAACTCCAGCCAGTAGTTTCAAAATTGAACTCTGGTTAAAAGAAAGTTTTTACAGAGAGAACCTGCAAACCGTAAAGAGATAAAACAGTTGTACAAAGTAAACAAAATATTTCATTCTATCTGAAATGACACCACGTTTTCTTCCTGTTAGCAAGGAAAACAGCTTATGGCTTTCGTCAACCCAAAACAATTTCCTTCCCGGTTTCCAGCTCTCCTAGTTTACCTCTTATCCATCATAGAACCACAAAGTCAAGAAAATTTCTATAAGAATTCAATTAATGAACACAGATATGTACACAAACAGAATCTGTAGACCTTCACTGGATCTTTAATCCCTCTTTGTTACTTCAAGCTCACATCCCTTCTCTTACTCTAGATACCTCAGTCAAAAGTAGAATCTTCTCTCGCAAACTCAAAACACTAACACAACACAGAAAAACAGATAAAGCCTCACACTCTCAACTGGAAATAAACAAAGTCAACTAAAAAACCTAAAGCAACTCAAAATGGTGGATCATTCTATGTTTGCAATTGTAAGTAAACATAACACAAATCCTGCAAAAAACAGCTCTACAGCAAAAAAAATTTGTACGCATAACACTTCTGCTCAATGTTTTGGGCCAAAACTTTTCAGAACTGAGTAATTTTTGGCAGAAATCTGCATGTTCCAGAATTCTATTTTGCTATGGAAACTGCCGGCATAAGAGAAACAAAGTCATAGACCAGTCACTTCTAGTCAAAATTTCCTCCACTTTCATACAAATCACACAAGTGAATGATTGGCATATAGTCCTTGAACAGCTTCTCTTTAAAGATCATTCCTTGTAGCACAGACACTGCTTTTCTTGCTGAACACCTGTGAATTAGTTATATTCTGCAACTGCCTTGCATAATCTGTTAGCTGATGCAAGTTGTACACAGTCCAGCTCCAGTATCTCCCAAGTGAGATGAACTCAGTGACAGCCTGTGGGTGGGCCAGGTGCTGTTTTGCTTATATGAACTACATCTCCTGTAGGACAGGTGGCAGGACAGATGAATGTGGCCTTATGCTATCTCTGCGCTGCCATTGCAGCTTCTGTAGAAAGCTCAAGTATCACCAAACCTCTCATTTCCTTTCCTTTCCATTGCTTCTGTCCTCACCTAACCTAAGAGATCTGAAAATTTCCAAGTTGTATTTCAGATACTTGGGTCACTGGCTTCACGCACAAGGGCATGCATGAGAGCAGAAGCAGATGTATTTTATGTGACAACCCCACATAAACAATGGCCTCTCTCCATTCACCGCTGTAGTGGTGCCTGAAATGATTATGTACTGATGACTTTTCTGTTGTTTTTGGCAGCCTCACAGTAGCAATGTGGTTGCTACAACCCATGACCCACCTCCAGTTTTCCCAATACCACAGGCTGCTGCAAAGGTGGCTGCCCTCTGTCTGATGCTCATCAGTGCAGAAAACCAACTGGTGACCAGCATAGCCAGGACACCACTTTACATCAGCATACTGCATCTGCATTTGGAGTGCTCAGACCCATGCAGCCAGCAAGTAGAAGGGTCTTGATGAAAGCCTCAGGAAGCTGGGTATTTCTTGAACGGTTATTTTATTTGCTGAAAGACATTACCTGCTCCTTGTGGCTTTCATGACTGATAAATTGTGTTCTATCTTCTTATGTCTTTCCAAATAACATTCAATGTATTCTCAAGATAATCAAGACTAATTTGGCTGAGTGATGCAAGGATGTGAAACCTTCATCAGTTTGTGGCATACATTTTCACGGGGGAGACCTGAAATTCCCTTGATTCAGCCCAGTATTAGAAGCATAATGCTGGAGACTGATGTCTTCTGACTGGCCTGCTTCTGCTCTGAAGAAATATACCAACTATCACCATATATTTCTTAAGGTGGACCCCTTTCTACCAGCAACTCAAATCCCTGAATACCCCAGATGCAAAGATGATCCACTGTCAATTGGTTTTTCACACCCATTTCTTCAAAATCTGTTCCACTTTCAGCTTGGTAGATTACAGCCAATGGTTCTGCAGCCTAGCAAAGGTTTAGAGCTACATGATGTATCTCCAAGTCACACCAAAAAGATGTGCAAACACTACTCTACAATGTGTATGTGTATTTTCCCTCCTCTGTCTACAGCATTCGCAACGACCGGTAAGATACCTCACCAGGGTACCACTTCATCAGGAGCCCGGTTGTGCTCAGAGCAGCCAGCAGGCATGATCCTTACAAAGAAACAAATGGCATTTTGGGGCACTTTGCAGTCTATTGGTGCCATCACCCCACAGCCCTGCACTTTGTAGGCTGTCCTGCCCTGCTTGTCCTCAGGTCTCATTGGGGAACTGGCACCGCATTTCACGAGCAGGGCAAAGGCCACTCTTAGGGGGAGGAAAGAGTGTTAACACAGGAGACTGCAAGTTTGTGCAGCAGGTTTGCTCTATGAGAGGGCAAGATTCCTGCATGAGACTGTGTAAGCAGTTCTTCTGGCTTCATTTATCCAAATATGTCATTGCCATCAGAACTGTCTTATTCTGACAGGTTACTGAGCATGTTTCACTGGTATTACAAATAAGCTTCGAGCACAAAGGATCATGTTTTAGCAAAGAAAAGGCATGCTTTTACTATGACTCTTCATTCTTCCAATACTTTTCCTTTCTCCCATAAATGGTTCTCATGGGATGCTTCAAAAATCCCAGCTGCATTTATGAAATTATATTTTTCAAGTTTCTTGCTAAATATCTCAGTCAATTTAAAAACAAACAGCTAATACAAACTGAGTTTCTCTTCAGTTCATGCGTTATTAAACACCTCCGTGCACAAGGAATGGAAGAACAGCTGGAATAAGTAGAAAAGTAAGTTACTGTAGAAGAGCTACCAGTAATTACTCAGCAAATACAATAAATTATTGTATATGTGGAAATTAAACATACTTCATTTTGTTGTCAATGGGTATTTTACAAGCGTCGATGACAGAAGCATGCAGCAGAATATAAATGTGATACAACTGCCTTTTGCAGTATAAGTGTTTTCCATCAAAGCTGGATTTTTTTTCTCCTCCTCCTCTCCCTTTGATTGATTTAAACTGATGGATGATGAAGCTGGATTCTGAATTCACTGGTGCTTCAGCAAAGCAGTAAAAGCAGCACAGGAAACATCTGTGAAAATTCACGCTGAAATCTCATGCTCTCACCTGAGTCACTGAACAGGGCAGCTCTTCTAAGAGTATCCAACCCTCAGCTTCTCTAGATACCCATTAGCTTTGACAAACTATAAGCAGGCATTCAGGTCCACTTAGATAAGATTATGCCAGGGACACCAGACATGAGATTCAAACATGTTTCTTGAGACTTACACAGCATCTGTCCTCAGAGAGGCTTACAAACGAGGCTCACTTGTGCACTTGTGCAGAGTTCAACTTCAATTTTAAAATCAGTTCTGCCTTCTGAGATTGTAGTAGTGGACTCCCAGCCATTTGCCATGAATTCTGGAAACCCTCTTTGTCATCACTACCAAGTGCTATTAACTCTAAATGTTGCTCCTCCATAGGATGACTTTTCTGAGCAAAGAATCAGCCCTTCACTTGCTAAAATACAACAAAGAAACAATAAAAATCAGAGGAGTGCATCGTCAAAGCTCTTTAAACAAATGGCTTAAAGGAGTAGTGAATGTGTGGCAACTGTAACTACCCTGCATGGTCATGAATAAAAGTGACACCTTTAAAAAAAGAAAAGCAGAAACCTTACTCCAAATGCAAAGGATGTCCAAGCCCATGGGTAACTTTAAACCTCTATCTGGCAGACACAATTCTGTTAGCTGGCAACGAACAGCATGCCTTTACAGTTATGCTAGTCCTCAGATCCCTAGAGGACATGGTAAATCAATAATTAGCACATTTGTGCACATGGATCTGCCTTGAAGCTAATTCTCATCAAGATATGAGAATAATGCAGAATGAACCCTTCAGAAAAACGAATCAAAACGCTGCCTTATACATATAAACCCATTCTGTCCCCACTCCCCCACCTGTGGCCACCCCTTTCTGAATAATTATGTCCTCAATCACTCCTGTATGCTTTTCACTATAACCAGAAAGGATGGCATCTGCAGAAGACACACCAGACGTTGTCATGGGATGTCCTGCACTCCATACTAGCAAAGTTCAACCCTTTTGAAAAGAAACACAGAAACTCACTTGGGTAAGGAAAATTATCTTGTATTTCAAGAGGATGGAGAGACTGTGATCTACTTGCTTATTAGAAAAGAAAGGTAGCACAACAAAGATTACCATATGAATGACAGTATCCTCCATTCCCTACAAATGAGTAGAATTGCCCCAACGGCTGTTACAGGTGATTCAGGCAGTTACTGACTGTAAGGAGGTCTGACTGTTAACAGCAAGCTGTTCAGCACTGTTTTCACTTGGTACAGCCTACCAATGAGCAGGTTTTCCAAAAAAGGGAGGAAATGGGTGAATGTTGACCCCATACCTAACAACCCAGCTAATGATTACTCAGAGTACTTACTGATTCTGTAGCCTCCCTTTTTCAACCCTTGCTCATGTCGTCCAACAGACACTGATGGTAGCACGACTTCAACAAAAGCATGAGATTTTCATAATCAGGACATGCATCGTGAACAACAATGCCACTCACAAATGCGCTCTCAGCTGCTGCCAAGCAAGCATTTCTGAAATGCACTGTTGAAAAGCAAGTTTCACCCTGGATATGCAAACCCAGCAAACAATGCCTAAATAGGTAAGAGAGGATACGTAAGCAAGCTGCAGCACCAATTTTGCACACTACCAGCAACAAACATGTTGGTCATTAGTCCATCCAAACATTTACCTATTAAAAACCCCAAGAGCTGTGAGTGTTCTTCAGAGAACAACTGGGTTTGCAGATCAATGTTTGTACCCAGTCTTTTCTCTGTGTGATCAGATATATTAGAAAAAAAAAAGAGAGAGAGAGAAAGAAGAATCCAAAAAGAAAGAAAACATGGCCTGTGAAGAGCACAGGGCTAAGCCTCCAGAACTAAACGTAACATCAAGCCAGGATATCTGAAGAGCATGGATTTCCTCCAGAGTTGGGAAATTCAAAGCACAGAGCATCACAGACCCCAGGCAGAGTCACAATAGATGCTACGCAGCAAATTCTGAAGAACTAACCTGGCTGCCAACCAAGATGACAGAACAAAACTGAACCTTGTTTAATTCACATGGGTATCTCACCTGGTACAGACTGGACTAAAACCCAAGCAAAGGCTTCAATATTTAAGCTGTCATAAGCAGGGATGCTCTCAGTTCCTAAGACATAACTATTCTGATATCAGTCTCTCAGAACGAGGTGGCACAGCTCATTTCAGCAGCCTTGTGCAAAAACTAGTGGGGAACTGACCACGCATCACAGATTTGCTTAGCATAAAGCAGCAGAGAGAGAAAACAGAGGCTCACAAAAGCTTCTGGCATCAGCAATATGGATTTTGTCTTGGTTCTACTTTTATTTTTGGGAAACAATGATGGAGAAAAATAATCCTGAAGACAGATCTTACTCTTGAAGAGTCACCAGCTTAAAAAGTTAAGTCTTTCACCAGAACTTCAACTAGTACAAGTAGACCAGAATTACAGAATCATAGAATCATTAGGTTGGAAAAGACTCTTAAAATCACCAAGTCCAACCATAAACCATAAGCCTTGCTTGAACTGCATGCCCAAATACTTAAACCTTACAGTTTCCTCCAGGGAGGGAAAACACGTTGCTTTCAATGGTACAGGAGAAATGCTTACGCAAAGTATGATATCCTGACAGCAAAACAAAGAACAAAATATAGGTGCCCTGATCTCCCATATCCGACCTCTAGAGAAGTTTGCCCATCTTTAGGGCGTAGTTCCATGATAAGTGACAATTCTATAATATAATCCCAGTCAAACTATTATTCACAATATGTTCTCCTAAACACAACTGGTAAAACATGCTTCCTCCATGCTGTTGTATTATCTACAGAACTGCAAGATATTTGTGGCTGCAGAAACTATTAAGAAGAAAAATTAGAGCACTAGAAAGTAGGCTAATCAGTTCGACATACTATCTGATGAAGTAACAATTATGGAAATGTTTTCCAATTTAAAAAAAGCCCTCAAAACAACAAAGCACATCTAGAATCCTACCACCAAACAAAGAGGCAGGAAGAGTAAGCAAATAAAAAAATGGCATCTTTTTCATGATGATCAAAGCTGTCAAAGAAAATTAAGGTACAATGCAAAAAAAAAAGACAGCTATTATGCAATTGTAAATTCAAAAATCTCCTCCTTCTGCTACTGAACTCTCTCAATGCAGTCAAAATATGTCTCCAGCCACAAACCCAACAAAAGGCTTTGTAACTGAGCAGATGTGACTGCATAGCTGAGGAATTATGGGTGCAGTTCCCCCACCAGATTCTTTATCTCCTCTGATGTCTCATCAATCAGTAAAAAAAAGCCCAAAACACATGGTCTTTATTGTGTGTGTTGAAACAGGTTAATAAGCACCAACAAGTAGCCCAGTTTTGCCCAGTAAGTCTACATATTCGGAAACAAGTTCACATCTGCTGTTAAAGGAGAAACAGCACCAAATATCATCCTTATTGATAGACATGGGTTTGGCATGTCTTTCAGCATCACCAGTTTTCCACCCAGAGTGAACATAAGCCAACACTGAAATATGCCACGTGAGAGCTAGCACTGAAAGCTTAGGAAGAGAGGAAGGAATACAAATAAATAAGGGGAGGTAGTAGGGAGCTGCTGTCATAGCTCCCAGTACTTGACAGATCCTCTGCTGATGTAAATTTTGTCCTTTTTCCTCCTGTCTCAAGCCTCCAAAGCAGGTTCTCCTCCTGTATAGTATGTTCAAACTTACCCATGGACAAATGCTTCCCCTAAGGTCTTACCTGTCTTCATTTTTAGAAATAGCCCCCCCCCAATCACACCCAAGAGTAGTGAGATGACTTAAAAAAAGAGAGAGGGCCACAGCAATGTCCTCAGACTAAAACGGATCTTGACATTCCAAGGCTGTCACACCAAGTAAGCTCTACCTCAGAAGCAACCCCTTCTGCAGTAACTCCTCCGGCAACCTTTCCCAAGCCAAGCACAAGAGCCCACTGTACAAAACTGAGAGATTTTTTAAAATCTCCTTCCTTGTGTCCAGGTAGAAACATGCAGAAATCTGAGCACAGAGCCATAACCTCTGCTTTTCCTCACCATACCCATTGCACGTACAATAGGGAGGATGTCACCTCAAGCCCCTGCTCTGTCCCAGGTGTCTGCATGCCCCCACAAAGACCACATCAGGAGCAGGACCAGTACCGTTACTCTTACCTGTTTATTTCTTAAGTACTCACCCAGAGGTACCAAGAGAACTATTGTACAACCTCAGACATCAGCTATCTAAGTCTCACTGCACTATGTGCAAGCTTTAAAAGCCAGCTAATCAAAATGCCTACAATTTTTGCTTTCTAGAGATGCAAAAAGATTCAGGGTCAGGCCTCTCAAAGCATCCAAGCCTGACAGGGACACCGCATACCGTGGCATTCTTGCACCTCTGCTCCAGAGCGTCTTTTCCCTGCACGCAGGGTCTCCATCACACCCTGCTGCCGCCTGCTCCCGAGCCACCGGCCAGCGCCGCAGCACTGCGAGAGGCCGGGAGGAAAG
>NW_010560727.1:315-1842 GCF_000687285.1 Phaethon lepturus | reverse complement strand
CAGGCCCCCGCGCTCTTGCCTGCTGCTCCTCCGTTTCCATTATTGCAGGGCGCGTTTTTACCCTTAGCACGCAAGCTGAGAGCCGATTCCTATTCATCTTTTAAGCCTGGCCTGGTAAGACGTCATGTGGGACTGATCATGAAATCCCTGCTGATAAAATTAGTGGACTTCACAAAAAAGGAGTCGATAAACAGCAACTATAAGAGCAGACATAGAGAGCAAGCCAGTTAACTCGGCAAGCTGGTACCGCTCAAATAACACATATTTAAACAGTCAAAAACAATCATCTCCCTGGTAATAAAAACTGTAGCCCCAAGCCGAAGAAACAAGGTCTTTGCTCTTGGAAGGAAAACATCCAAGAAGGACTCCGGGGTCGCACAGTAACCGAAGATGGTGCAGAACTGCCCCGAGAGCGGCCAGTGCAGCCGCTGAGGGTTTAAAGGAGGGTGCGATGGAGAGGTACAGGTGCAGAAGGTGGGTCTTTCTTCCAGCACAGCACCAGCGAGATCTGCACCAACACAACCCCTCCGCTCCGGTGGAGATGCTCTGAAGGCTGCACGGAAGGGAAACGCTGCACCGTGGAGCTGGAAAAGGATTTTCAGCTCGTGACTGAAAAACTCCGTGCCTGTGTAGCTTGTCCGAAAGGTTCAGGAAGGGGCAGTTATGGCAGACAAGCACATTCAGGGGAGAAAATACCAAGATCTAAGGGGTTCCTCCTTTCAGAAGAGTAACAAGAGCTGCTGCCCACTGTGGAAACGGCGCAAACACAAATAAGCAGCGAGACGTATTTTTCGTCGTGGTTTAGGAAGGTTTGCAATCAGAACATCCTCAATGCACACAGAGCTTTTCTGGAAGGCAAGACTTGTCTGAACAACAAGTAGAAACCTCACCTCGGTGCGAGAAAGGACCTGCGCTCTCCGGGCCCCGACCCCGTGCTCCTCCAACGCTTCACCACCTCCCCGTGGCTGAGCAGCTCCTCTCTGCGCTGGACGCTGCCGGTCCTCTCCAGACCCCTCCTCTCCCTCTGCTTTGCCACCCTCTGTGGCATCCCAGGACAAGGTCAAGGGCACGGTCCCCATCGCCCACAACAAGTGGCCTCTGCCCAGGACCTCTAAAAGAAGGAAAGCGTCAAGGACCAGGGTTACGGCTGCAATACACCATTTTCGTGAAACCAGACTTTTCCCCATAACAGCTCCCTGAGCAGTGCTGCCTGGGGCTGATCTAAAAAGCGCGTATAAGGATGCAGAGGGATTGTACAACATGAACAGCTCAGCCCGTGGCTGTCACTGAGCTCGCCCCTGCTCGTCCCCCGCCTTCTCTATCCTGCCTTGGCCACGATAAACAGATTTGCATACATGCATTAATTTAAAAAATAAACTAGGGAAATATTTTACTTTTTGTGAAAGAACAAAAAAGAAGACGGAACTAGACGACAGCGCTGGAAAGGGCTGCAAAAGGCTATTTTCATTCACGCCCTCGTCCCAGGCCCGGCTCTGTTATCTGACCGGGTTCCTGAGGACATTTAGC
>NW_010560727.1:0-284 GCF_000687285.1 Phaethon lepturus | reverse complement strand
AAATACAACCCGCCGGTGACGGAGATCTGGCAACCTTTGCTCTAATCCGGTGCTCAGTTATTCTTAGAAAATTATCAGGCTTTGAGCTCCCTTTCTGGAGCTTCAGCAGATGATGCCTTTTCCTTTCTAAACTATGCCCTCGCTCTTTTCGGCAGCGTTCTCCATAGCTCCGCACGTGCGGTGCCACCGCAGTCGTCTCCTTTCCCAGCTGAGACAAGCCCCAGCTTCCAAGCTTTCCCCGTGACCCGGGAGCTTGTGGCCTCCGGCTGGTTTGGCTGATCACG
>NW_010560726.1:61464-88717 GCF_000687285.1 Phaethon lepturus | reverse complement strand
GGCGGGGAGCGCGCTCTGTACTGCCGGTCACCCGGGGACGAAATCTCCCGGCTCTCCCGGGGACTGACTTCTTTCCTCTCTTTGTGTTTATTGAAACTCCTCCCCGTGGCGTCAGGTTTTCCTGAAGGAAGCTCTTGAGCAGAAGCTGGAGAAGGATCGGGAAGAGGAGTTGAGGAAAGCAGCTATAGTCATCCGGGCCCACGTCTTGGGCTACATGGCAAGGTCAGTGCTGGGGGCTGTCCCACCATTCCTGTGCTTGCGTGCCTGGGTTGCCCCGACCCCCTGCTTCGCTCTCCAGTCCCCTCGCATCCCTCCCTTCTTCCCCTCCCTGTATTCTAAGGGAGAGCTGCAGTATCTGCCCTCCCTGCCGGCATCAGTTCTGCTAAACCTTTCTGCACCTTCAATTCTGTGCACGCTTGCACCCGCCCTCAACCCTGCTCAGCAGGCTTCTGCAGGGACCTCTGTACCCATTGCTTGCCTCTGATGACACCTTTTCCTTGCCTTCAGGGCTCTCCTGGCTGGGCCTCACTTATGCTTTGGGTCCCCTCCTTTTCCTTATGCCTGTCAACTCTGGTTTTTGCTCCCCCTGCAAATTGCTTCTTCCTTACTTGCAGTTCTGCCTTTGCTCACCCTCTTTCCTTGCCCTGCCTGTTTGCCTCGTGATCTCCCTCTCTTTTAATTAACTCTTCAGAATTGGTTTTTGGCCAGCTTTGCACCTTTAATCTCCTCTTGCCGCTCCCTTTTGCACCTGACCAGAGAGGGTTGGGAGAACCAACTGCAGACAAACCGCCCCTCCTCTACCCCTCGAAGTCAGTGCAACAGCTGACTCCTTAATGGCTGTGGCATGCACGCTTAATCCCAGTAAGATGCTCTTTCCTGGCTGGTCTCTGCTCCAGACACCTGTCAGTCAGGGGTGTGAGGAGGTGAAATCCCTGGCCAGCAGAGCTGTTCCAGCAGGCACTCTTCTCAGAGCCCTAGCTACACCAGGTAGTTTATTTTGCATTGGGAAATGTGTGCAAGGGTTGTACTCTGCCTTGCCAATGTGCAATATCAGCAAAATATGCATTTGGTCTCAGGAGCTTTTATTCATTTATTTATTTCTCTCTAGGAAGACAAATAAGCTGGCCCTATTGTTTGTACATGAGACTGCAAGTTCTTTGTGTCAGGGCCTCTGCTCTATTTTACTTTATGTCTAGCATTTGGAGAGAGGGGTAGGGATTAGCACAGGAAAATTGATTTTTCTGGGAAACATCATGGCAGGCAAACTGGATTACTGCTTTTCTGAGTTCCTGGGAGGGTAGCTGCTGCCCTGAAGGGCTATGATGGAGACAGTGTTGCAGTTCCTCTTGGCTAGAAATCTTGCAGTCCTCCAGTCTCCACAGATCTGAATTCCTTGTTCCACATGTTGCTGTTCTGAGTCTCATCTTTAGAACAAGCTGCGCTTCTGCTGCCAAGAGTGGAAATCCTCACAAGCAGCTGGAGGTAACTGGACTTTGCAGGGGAGGAGAGCAGGGAGTGAGGAAAGAGCTAGGGAGGGAGACAGGAAAAAGTTTTTGTGAAGAGTTTCCAGTCGCGCTGCACCTGTATTGGAGAAGGTCCAGCAAGAGGGAGTTCATCTGGGCAAATGGTGAATGGTCTGGGCAGAGGTCAAGAGTACCAGTGTGTGCTGCCTTTAGCTTGATACCATTTCTGTTCATTTTGCAAGGACAAGTAAGTATTTAAATTCATTTGGTCTCATGCAAAGGGGACTGGCGAAGAAGTCCATATGCCACAGGAGGGGTTTTACTGGCTTCTCCCCTTTAGTGAACTTGTTCTGTGAGCCTGGAGAAGCAGTCCTAAGGGTGAGAACATTTTCTTTGCTCTCATTTGGACTAGGTGACCTTTAAAGGCCCCTTCCAGCCCAAACTGTACTATGATTCTATGATTCCCTGCAGCCTAGTGTCTCTGATCACTAAAATGTGAGACAAGAAAATCAAGCCCATTCAAATGACCCCATTTTTTGTAGCTGATCTGTGGAACGCTGAGCTGCAGGTGACAGCTTCACCAGCTAAAATATGCATAAGTGTACCCAGGCTTTCAGGATCCATGTAAAAATTTGGCTGTGTTCGTGGATGCTGCAAGACCTTACTGCTCAGGGGAAAAGACAGTAGGAAATTATTCCATAGCCCTGTGTTCTCTAGTCCTTGGAGGCAAAACTACTAACTACAACTCATCAACAGAATAATTAACTAAATTCCAAATTCAGCATTGGAGCCTTGCAGCCATCCCACCTTCTCTTGTGATACATGGTCAGGATGTCTCCCAACTCCTTGGCATGGGCTGCAGGTTGAATTTCTGTGGCCAGTGCAAGAGGGTGAGTGGAAGGCTGGAACGAGGGGAATGAAATTCATGGCCTGTGTGCAGCAGTTCCAGCTGAAGGGCATCTGCAAGCTTGGCTGCGGTCATGAGGAATGAGGGGGCACTTCAGCCTGGCAGATTAGCAGGCAGAGACGGCCTGTAGCTGGGCAGGGCTTGGCACATGTTGCACTTGATAGAGTTTCGGGCAGATGTATTTTGTAAAAGTCAGAGTGCCCTTTTTGATGCACTTATATCTGCCTTGGCAGAGGGTGCGTGTGCAGCTGTTCACACCCCATGTGCAGGGCATAGGGAGCAGGGTGAGGGGACTGCAGCCCAGGAGCAATTCATCTAAAACCTCCCACTTCTTATCACCTCTTCCCTTTCCTCTTCTTTCCTCTGTGCTTCCTCCCTTTGACTTAATACTTCTGGAAAAGAGCGTGACCTCTGCACGCTACTGCTGTTAGCATCCCTCTCCTGATTTTCTTGACTAGGCTGACGTATCTGATGTGCAGGGAGGTGGCAAGCTGTCAGCATGGGTCCCTGTTGCCATTTGAAGGGGGTTTGATGCCAGGAAGGAGATTTTAAGGTGTGCCTTTTTCTCAGGGGGTTGCAGAAGGCCTGTGGAAAGGGTACATGAGAATACTGTGCTATTTTCAGAGTGCTTTCTAGGACTGCGAGACCTCACAGGATTACTGTAACCTGCTGGCCCAAGATTGTGCGTAACAGCCCCATAGAATTTCCCTCTGCAAATTCTGGTTTGGAGTAAAGAAGATTTTGATTTGAATAGTACCAATGATCAGTTCCCTACAGCAAGATATTAAGGTGTCTAAATATATTAAATTACTTAAAAAAAAAATCCGCTTATTTCCAGCCTGAATAGACTTCAGCTTCAGGTCAATTAAATCTTGTTATGTCCCCCATTGGATAAACAGAAATACCACCAAAACATGGGGGTACTTTGGGTTCAGGCCTTTCCTCAGCCTTCTCTTCCTTAAGTTCATGGAGCAAGCGCTCTCTTTCTATAAGCCAAGATTTCTGGTTCCAATCCTGCTTCCTCAGAAATCACCTGGGGGTCTAACATTGTTCTAGAAATGGAGATGTTAACACTGAACACAGGATAAAAGTAGCTGTGCAGTCCCCTTCTACACAGTATTTCTGCTTGAAACTGTAAGAATCCCAGTAGTATTTTTTTCTGGGAGTGTTGGGAGTTTGCCTTCACCTGATGATCCCTGTGGCCTTTTTTGACTTGCTGCCTCCTAACATAGTCCCACATCAGGCGTGCTTGGCGTTTGATTCTGCAGTAGAAGACCTTATGTTTGGCTGTTTAATGTTTGCTTGAATCTAGCTTACAAATTGATCTAGATTACTGTGTAATAATAACCCTTTTGTTATTTGCCCAGTTTGTGTATCATGTACAAACTTGTAGCAGTGACTTTTTTTTCAGGTCCTCGATAAAAAATATTCGGTAATGCAGAGGCAAGAACTGACTTTTCTAGAACTTCGCTAGACTACAAAAATACTGAATGATCATTCTTTTCTTTTGGAGCCCTACCATTTTTTTTGGTTTTAAAGTACAGCAATGTTGATGTTGATACCATTATTGTTTAAGCGAAACGTTGTGCAATGTAAGTATATGTTTATGGGAGCCTGTTACAATGTTACATTCAGCAATCAATATTGTAGTATCGCTATCTTTTCCCCCAAACAATACAAGATTAATGTGACCAGATCTATTTTTGCTCTGTTTTTGCTTTTCCTGGAGTAATTTGCTTTTGGCCACTTAAAAGATGGGGCAATATGGGACTTTGTTCTCATATAGTAAGGCCATTTCTATTTTTCTATTATAATAAATCCACACTGACTGATTGTGCTAATTGCACAGTGGATGTGTGCAATGTGCAACGCAAGGAGACTTTGGGCCAGTGGACCTTCTCTTTCCATGTGCCAAATATCTGTCCTTCATCCTCTGAGGGTGTTCACAAAAGTAGGTGCCCACGGGAACACATCAGTGGTAGATACAGGAGTGAGAACAGTGAGGAGAATGTGATTTACGGTTAGTGGCAGGAGAGGAACAGAAATTGTGTCATTTCTGGGCAACACTTTCCCAAATTCATTTTTCTGTGGATGTGGTGAGATTGGGCAGTACACCATGGCATGGGAAATGCAAAGCACGTATTGCTTCATGGCACATTAAGTGTCTGGTTCTGTTTTTAGGAAGAAGTATCAAAAGGTGCTAGCCAGTGTTGTTATAATCCAAAAGAACTACCGAGCATACTTCTGGAAGAAGAACCTGCTGCGACTGAAGGCCTCTGCAGTCACCCTGCAGAAGCACTGGCGTGGACGCCTGGCTCGCAGCCTCTACCAGCACCTGCTGCAGCAGGAGCTCAGGCGGAAGCAGGAAGTGGAGGAGAGGAGGAGGCAAGAAGAGGAAGAACAGATCAGAAGAGAGGAAGAGGAAAGACAATGGCAAGAAGAGGAGGAGCGTAGGAGGAAACAGGAAGAGGAAGAGGTGAAAGAAAGGTACAAGATGGTATCATGCACTCATAGTTCTCTGGCACTAAAGCTGCTGAGGTGTAAAAGCGGGTCTGGGTCACTGGCACGATGGTGACACTGGAACAGCAATTGCATGAGACAGTGTCCCAAAGCCATGGGGCAGAGTTGGGGTGGACTATGGGCAACTCAAAACAGAAAAGCAGAGTGGAAAAGGAGTGTCCTGTTTCCTTTAGGAAAGCTAATTCTGGTGTCTTTTTAGCTCAGTTTAGTGTTTTTCTGTTTTGGAATGTACATGAAAGGAGGCAGTTTCTCTGATTGGGCAGAGATGCATAATTTTCTTATTGCCTTTGCAGTGGTAAAGGAAGTTTTATGTGGCCTTCCAAAATCTGGAGGGATTAGCAGTGTGAGAAGGTACCAGAGTTCATGGGTCTTGGTGTGTCCAGTATGCTGGGTCAGAGAGCAAGATGGGCAGTGCACCTGTGCTGCTGCTGCAGTTCTTACACTCACGAGAATACACATCCTCTCCCTGTTCCTGCTGCTGTGTATCTCTCATCAGGGATATGGATGTATTGAGAGATCAGGAGGAGAAAGAAAAAGCTAATGTGACAAAAAGAGACAATCTATGAGCAGTGACAATACACCTATTGAGAATCCTGCCCCTCATGCATCATTTACTGTTCACTCCATGGTTGCCTACATCCTATCCAAACTGGGTGAGATTATTCTATTAAGTCTGAACAAATAATCCTGCGACGTTTTAAGGTTTTCGTTAATAGTTGGTTACATTTCTTATAGGCTTTTTTTACATACTTGTCCTGAAGTTGCATCTTTGGAGATTAAGATGTGTGACAAGCATCAGAAAATTCTAAGGCTAGAAGCATATCACAGGGGAAAGAGATTGGCTGTGGTTTCACTGGAGACAGCAGAGTGATGTATCTGTTGGGACAAGAACTGGAGTCAGTGACACCAATGATGAACAGTTGGGTCAAGTAATATGTTGAACGTCACTGAAAGCTCCATTTTATCGATATGTCAGTTTTCAATAGCCTCATCAGCAACATGAAGCTGTGCCAGTTCAGAATGTCAGTAACTAGTTTGAAGGTATCATATGCTATGGATGCTCTCTTAGGTCTAAAGTCCTCATTGTACTAAGTAGAGCTTGTCCCTACCTAGTTTTAGATAAAAGGACCTATTTAGCTTATTTGTTCTAGAGTGTTTCTGCCTCTGCTCTCAAGTTCCCAGCCCATAAAGACATGTTGATCCCAGCATCATTGTAAAGAAGCGTCAGTGTTTCTAGGAATCAGGTGAACTGCTCATTTTGCTTTCATTTTCTACTTGATGTCAGATGGCTTTATTCAGAGTGAGAAGCCAAAAAGGCACTAGCAGATGAGCTTGGCTAAATCCGGAACTTCCATTTGACCTCAAAAATGAGGTGGAAGTCCAGAGCAATTACAAATCAGCTAATCTACTGAGAACAAATGAAAAAACCCAACAAACATGCAGAGACAAAATGAGAAGGACCAAGATGCAAAATGAGCTATGATGAACTAAAAGTTGGCATGCAGTTATTGTGCATACGCTGTTAGTAAAAGGGAGACATAAAGTAATTTGGTCTACTGTTCAACATGAAGAAAAAATTATAATGTTGAGAAAGCTGAGGTATTTGATGCTGTTTTTATTTCTCTTCCCCAAAAGCCTTAGCTGTTGGATACCAAATACAATTAGCACAGATGTGCAAGAATTCAGAACCTATCAGGGAAATAAAAGGTTAGAGAATGCTCAGATAAATCAGATACAAAGAAGTCAGCCGGACTTGGTGAAATTAATGTTTGGGTACTTTGAGAACCGGCTGAAGCAGTTTGAATCAGTAGCTATTCTTTTTCTTCTCCTTTGTGGATAGCCGTGGACTTTCCATAAAATTGGAAAATTCCAAACATATAATGATCCCCTTTTAAAATGGGAAAAGGAAGAATGAGGGAACTGTGGACCAGTCAGCCTAACCTCAATTTCAGGAAGATACTGAAACGAATAATCAAACAGTTGTAAATGCTTGATAAAGGAGTTAAGAGCCAACGTGAATTTCTGAAAAACAAACAGCATTAAAGTTATCTGTTCCTTCTGTGATAGCTTATGACATGCCTTGTGAGTAGGGAAAAGCCATAGAGGGTAGGTAACTTGACTTTGGGTAGGCAGAGGGTAGGTAAGGGCTTTGACATGTTATGACAATACTCTAAGACACTATAAGGAACGTGGTTTGGAAAAAAGTAGATGAAACAAGACTAGGATTTTTCGTTTTACTGCACTGTATTATTGCATTTTAATCAGTAAACAATAGTAGGTTTTTGTTAAGTAGGAGAGAACTCTTGAATGGGATTCTTCCGTGGTCTGTGCTGGATATGGTACTAGTGCAACATCTTCGTAATAAGTTGGATGAGGAAATATGAGTATCCTGATTAAATTTGCCAGACAAAACCATCTGGTGAGGGGCTGTAAGTATATAGCTAGGCAGAATTACAATTCAAATAATTTTTGCAAATTAAAAAAATGGTCTGAAAAACATATGATAATATTCAATACAGACATATGCAGATCTACAGTTAGGGATAATCAAATGCGCAGAGAGAAAAGGAGGAATGCCTGCTTCAACAGCAGGAAGAAGGCCTGGAGGCTAAGTTGAGTATTAGTCACCAGTGTCATGCTGTGTGAGAGGAGAAAGTAAATGCTGTCTATAAACAAGATTGTTTCTGTAAGATGTGGGGTGTTTCTCCTGTTCCACTTGGCACTGGTAAGGCTTCAGTTGGAGTACTGTCCCTAGTTTTGGGTATCACATTTCAGGAAGAATGTGGATCACTTGGAGATGGATGGAAAGCAGCAAGAAATATCAGAGGTCTGAAAAATGCGAGGAACAGTTGCAGGGATTAGTGTGTAGATTGTAGGTGGTATTCTTGATTTGTTTTAAAATGGCTCTGCTTCTTGAACTCTCATATCATTTAAGGCAGTTATTTAGCTCATAACTACTGTTAGAGATCTTTCAGTAGAGTTGGAACCATCTGGATCTCACTTATGTCAGCTTTCATTTACAAACATTTCCTGGATTTTTTGAGAGAGAGCGCGCGCACAAGAGTGAGAGCTTTAAGGACTTTTGTGACTTGCAACTGCAATTTAGAATTTGGCTGGGAAAAGCTGCAGGCCTGGGAAATAAATATTTTTGCTCTCCTGTTCTGCTTGAGGTTGAATCATAGATTTGAAAGTTACCACTGCCAGTCTGAATTTAGCTGCACAGTGATTGCTAGAGGCAGACTCTTCCATCCAGCCACATCCTATCCCTGCTCCCTATGTATGACCCTGGCATTTGTCTGTTTCCTAGTTCAGTTGCTTGTAGCGTGCTCACTATTGGAGAAACAGGCCATAGCGACAGCTTTCCCTTGAAGTACAACCATTTTGATCTGAGTGGAGATGCAGCACGTTGGGATAGCTTTTTTCCTCTACTCATGTTTACTAACAAACTCTGACTCTTACAGCCTTTACTAGTAAACTAGGTTTTGCATGCCACTGAGAAGTTACGCAAGCTGGAGTACCCAGGTCTTCAGAATAGAAAGTCCTCAGCTTAGTCATTTAACAGAGTACAAAAATTTAATAACTTCTTGGGAGCTTTAATATAGTAAAAGCAAAGCAAAACAAATTCATTGCTGGTATTGCAATAATTTTCTTCTGTTTAAAAAAACCCCACAGTTTCCTGATATCTGTCAATTATGCATGTACAACCTGATTTAATATCCACAGACGTAAAGTACTTCAGAAGATTCTGTTTACATTTATCACCAGTCTAACTGATCTGCCTTTCTGTCACTGTTTCCAATGTCCTTCCTAGTGTGTTCCAACTAATCCAATTTCCTGATTGATCTGAAAGTTAAGTGCTTGGGGAAAAACTGTTGTATCCACAAAGGCCATGCCAACTACAGAGAATTGGATTTTTACTAAATTACAGAAGCTTTTGTATTAGACTTACAACAGATACATTATTTTAATGTTATCCATGGAGGGGAAAATATATCCATGTAATTCTAAAAGCCCCATGTAGGAGGACTGGGTCTGTCTGTGACACTCATGTCTTGTTTTTAACAGAGAAAAGGAGCAACTGAATGTGCTACTCCAGGTGGCTCAGGTAAGTTTAACAGCCGTTCTTTTCATTTCTCTCAGTATCTGTGAAGGGTCCTTCATGGCTTACGCTTCGCCTGGAGCTAATATTGTTATTGTGGCAACACTATTTGAAAAAATGGGCTTTGTTCACTCAAAACCTGCAGGTGTTTGGCTTTGACAGAGGTACATAGAGTTAACAAGGTGGGTTTTTTTTTTCAAGGCTCATGTACCAGCTTGCTTCGTTCTTATTTGAAAATGTCTGTATTGAACATGCAGCATCCTTTTTTATCTCTACTGCTTGAGCTTATTGCATGACCTTGTGATGTGCTACTCTGCGACACAGTCTGTTTTGCTGGATTGTTGCCTGTAACAGCAAAAATGAGAGTGCAAATGGCTGCTACCATGGCTAAAATAAACCCCTTGTAACTGATCTAATTGTTTGTTGGTACTTGATATATCAAAGAGCAGACCACCTACCCTGAGGTGTGTGAAAACAGCTGTGTATCTTGTTACTTCTTTTTGCAAACCACTTGTTCCCCAGTTTCAGGCCAGCTCTGTTCAGAAGAGATGATGGATTAGAGTATAAAAATGTATTTGTCCGCAAGTAAGAGTCAAGTAGAGAGCAAGCAACAGAGTAGAGAGCAAGCAACAGGGTAACTGTAAAGAAAACAAGGATGTGGCTTAAGTGGGCCAATTCATTGGCTGCATTATCATACTCCTATCAGGAAGTACATTAAATCCTCTTGGAATTTATTTTTGCTTTTTCTTGTGTGTGTATGTTTTCAACATCCTCCATGGAGGGGAGGGTGGCTTTATCTTAGAGCTAAACATCAGTGAAAGTTACCAGTATCTTCTATCTTCTAATTATTGTGTACTTGCTAGAAAATTCCTGTTGCTTAAGTGTGGAGAATAGAGGAAGACAGAGTCTTCAGCAGCCAGCCAGCCATCATCCATCCAGTGATGCTAAAGAATGCCAAGAAATTCCAGGTGGAGTTTTGGTGGGGTGAGGTTGGAGTGGATACAGTCCTGCTTCATTGCAAATACCCCTTCCAGACCTAGATTCTGATGGTCAGACCCCCAACTTAGGAAGCATCGAAATCCCCAAATGTTTTAATGAATTTCTGGGAAATCTTCAGCTCTTAAGCAGGCTATGCATATATGTATTTGTGTATAGTTGCTTTCTCCTGTATGTGTGTGAGAAAATTCAAAAAGAGAAGATGGACTTTCATAATGCTTTTATCCAAGTAGTAGTGTACAAAGGGCTGTAACACGAGCAGCAGACAGAGAGGCTTTTCTAAAAATTCACTGATCCCAGTGAGCTACTCTGTATGAATCAGAAAGGAGGAAGGAAAAAAGGAGGTACCTGAAGATCCCGTAGTTCTACCTTTAGTTTTTACACCATGGATGATTGCAGAAGCTGGTCAGAAAAGGAGAGGGTGCTTAGAGTCATCTTTTTGCAGATGGGAAGTACAAGGCAAGCACAGGAGGTAGAAAGATTGAAAGATCCAGGCAAGGAACACATACGGGTTGAAGAAACTGCTTTAACACTATTATAAATTCTTTAAGGTGGAAGCAGTAAAGACTGTGGAGGTAGATATTCCCCTGCAAGAAGAAGAGAGACGTCAGATGGAGGAGATCTTAAGACTGGAGAAGGAGATTGAGAAGTTGCAGCAACAGAAAGAGGATCACATGTCTATCATCTGTGAAAACACCAGGAATGAAATCAATCGACAGCGAGAAGAAGAGATCCAGAGGCTGGAAAAGGAGGCATCTAGGGTTGCACAGGAGTTCTTGGAGCTGCTGGATTTTGGCAATTTGGATGAAAGTGTGCAGAACTTGGAGCGCTCACTTTCCAGTGAGGGGACACTCAACATTGACTGCAGTCTGGTGGCACCGCTAGCTGAAGAAGAAGTGGATGAGGGTTTTCATGCCGATGACGAAGGACGGCCAACTTCCAGTTTGATGGTCTTGAATCGGCACAGCACAAGAAACAGCGATAACTACTCCGAGGAGGGTGTGGACACAAGCCTTTCATGTCTCCAAAGGGAAGTGCGAGAGGTTGTCTCTGCTCCAGAGAGAACCCCTAGCCCCAAGGAGCAGAGAGCCCTATCTGACCCAGCAGAAAGCATTTACAGCACTGCCTCAGATACGCAGAGGAGTAACAGCAGAGAGATGGGAGAGACAATTTACACTTCCCCCCCGGATGTGGAGTCTGACTATGACCATGAGGAGTTTGATGGTTGTGGAGATGCCGGTAGCGCCTCAGCTGAGCCTCTGAACGGTGAGGAAGGTCTGAGACACTCCCATGGTACCAGCCTGGACTCCAACCGTGGCAGCCTGGACTCGGTAAGAATCCCTCCCTTCACCTTTCTGGACATTAGTGTGACTTTGTTGATATTTATAACATCCTTGCCTTCTTACTGTATGCCTGCTTGCTCTGGGTATTGTTACTAATATATAACTTTCTCTTAGATCAATAATCAGCTTGGAAAAAAAGGGAAGAGTCGTAGATAGGCTGCAGGCCAGAGGGCTTGTGATTATCCAGTGTTACTGATAGGCGAGCTAGCACATACATACCTAGGCTATTTTAGATTGTTTCCATCACCTTATATTAATGTAACACCTTTTAGGAAGACTGAAAGCAGGCAGCTTGTATCTTGTAGGTTTATGTTCTACCTCAGAGAGATTTCACAAAAGTAGCCTGAGCTTCTAGTGGACAATCACAAGGGGAAATGTGAAAGGCTGGGGTTTGATTTGTTTCTATCACTAAAACTCCTCTTGTTCTAGTCCTGTTATTGTTCAGAGTCAAGGGTTTATTTTCAGCTGCTGTGTACAAGTTAAGCTGTTCTAAGGCTCGAAGATATTACTGTGCCGATCCAGGCTGGGTCCCGGTGCACACAGTCAAGACCACTGAACCATTCCTACCGCAGGGACAATGACAGGGTAGTAAAGCTGGGCTATTAGCCTCACACTTGAAGCATCTCAGCTTAGATCCCACACTAGGCTCTGGACTTCCTGAGTGCCCTCAGGCTAGTTGCTTAATAATGCAACGATAAATCCCCGTACAGAACAGGATGTCAGATAAGCCCACATAAGTTTGTGAGGAGTTCAGGTGTGAAGCCAATGACAGCCATAAAAATAGTTCAGATAAATGATGTCCCTGAGAATAGAGACTTGAACTACAAAATATCTTTTAGAAAATGATTGATTTTTTTTTTCTTTTTTTAAGGAATTGAGTTTGCTTCCTTTGCTATTCTTTTCCAATGGCAGATTGTGACCCTTCTTAAAAAGTTGCATGGTTTTTCCTGTTTGCATTTCCCTAATGTCAGCTGCCAGCCATCAGAATTTTTTATGATGCTATCTGCTTGAGTAAAGGTACCTTCTCTGTGGGCAGGTAGTCACAGATCACTGTCAGGTAATCTTCAAGTCATGAATTATTCTGTCACAGCCTGGGCCAGTTTCTACCATTCCTCTTAAAAGTGTAAATAGAAGTGGAGGATTTTATTGGGCTCCTCAGTGAGTAAGACTCATGAAAAATCTGGTTGATACCATGTCATGGCATGAGCCACAGGAAGAGAGAGCTGCAGCTGGGTCAAGATCCCATCAGTAGCTGCTGATCCAAGAGTACCTGCTTTTTGAAACTTAATGGCAAGAGAGGGAGAATGAATGAGTGGAACAGGAATGAGACAACAGAGGAGCACAGAGGGGTCACACAGAGAGGACAGAAAGGAAAAATGAACAGAAGCAACATGCATCTGAGGAAGGAAAAGGTCTAAGGAGCTGCCTTCATTAGTATTAAATTAACAAAGCCGATGCAAGGAGGTTGTATTTAAGGTAAAGGAAATGATAGGGTAATTTGGGATTTCATGTGTGAAGTACTTTCTTATGGCTGAGGGCCATTAGTTGGAGAATAGGGATGAGTAAATCCTGTACTATTATTTCAGTAATTTAGATTTTTGTTTTCAGGGTTCAGTTATCCTGGAATGTGCTTTTTTTCCTAATCAAACCAACAAAAGACATTTCCTTGCTGGGCTTAGATTAGTGCTCCATCTTGTCCAGCATCTTGGCATGCCTGACAAAAAAAAAAAATCAGAAAAATCTTGTAAAATGAAAAATTCCCTCTTAATCCCATTAAGTCATATTTTGGACTGTGGCCTCTGCCTTGAAACAGGAAGTTTTTTACTGCAGGTAACTGGAGTTTTCTAGCCATGTCCACTGCCGAATGTCACCCTCCTTTCTGGTATGAAAATTCCATGCTCTGGAGACTCTTGCTTTAGGCATTAATGGGTAAGCTGTCAAGCCTTTAGTTTTACTGTATTGCTTTTTTAGTAAAGGGAGTATGTGTAGTTTTGCACCTTCTGATCATGGGACTTCCCTAGCCTTGTTACTTTGCTTCAGTCCTCCTGCGACCAGCAGAACCCAAGTAGCCTGTATTTCTTCTTTTCCCTTTAGTTTCTGGACAGTGAAGAAGAAGTGGATGTTTACATTGATACAGATGAAGAGTTTTGTAATGGACGAGTCACTATCTTCAATGGCTCAGGACCACCCTATTTTCACAGCTATCTCTACATGAAGGGTAAGCGGCTTTAGCCAAAACCATGGAAGGATGGGATCCAGGAAACCTGTTTTCCTCTTCTTTTTCTCCTGAATCATCATCATCATCATCTGCCCTTAGTTCTCTGTTTACTCTTTTTTTTTTTTTTCCTCTTTAAAACAAAGAGGTAGGAGGTAGATGTCAGGGAATTAGACTGGATATCTTTGCCACTAAGACCTAATTGTGCACACTTGGTATGGGCTTAAATGACTCATTCTGAGCTACAAAACTGAAGACAATACAAAAGTATTTGAGTAGTGCATATACTTCTGTATTTTTTGTTGGTTTCACTAGTTTGTTCTGTTTTTTCTCTGTCCAAACTTAAGCATAACCTTGTTCTCTCCCTCAGCTCCTTTGTTCATGCAGGAACTGAAGTGGCAACTAAGTGTCCATGAAGCAGGATCAGAATGAAAACATGGCCCTTGTTGCATGTCTGATGAAATCTTGCTCCCTTGCTTTGCAGGAGGTCTCATGAACCCATGGAGGCGGCGCTGGTGTGTTCTGAAGAACGAGGCCTTCATGTGGTTCCGCACCAAGCAAGAGGCACTGAAGTCAGGCTGGCTCTATAAAAAAGGTGGAGGCATGTCAACACTTTCACGCCGCAACTGGAAACGCCGTTGGTTTGTGCTTCGAGAATCCAAACTGATGTACTTTGAGAATGATAGCGAGGAAAAGTTGAAGGGGACAATTGATATCAGAAGGGCAAAGTGAGTGAAGAAATAAATCCTTTTGATCCCTAGTGTTCACTGTCTAAATCAATAATGGAGGGTTCTTTGGCCTATGGAGCTCTCATAGTAAGGGAAGGAAAAGACAACTAGAGCTTCTAGTTTTACTCTGGAGAGAGTTTGGAATTACTTGATAGTTCTTTTTCCAGTCTTGCATTTCATAATCCGGCAGAAGCTCTTTCCAAGCCATGGATGAAGTCAGACCATGAGGGGCTAATTAAGTACATACCCCATGCATTCTCCCCTACCCTGACTCCATCTGTTTCCTGGCTTCTCCAGGCATTTCACGGAGGTGGTATGAAGCTCACAGCGGGATTTGAATTTGGCAGCATGTACTATGCCTTTTCCTGAGCCCTGAATGCTCTTTTTGCTGCCATAGCCAGTTCCTCAGCTCCTGCTGTAAGGAAGGGGGACTAGTCACCTATTTACCATTACGTGGGCCTGTAAAGTGCCAAAAAGAGTGGCACACCTGCCTTTGTAAACAGGCCTCTATATCATCCTCCCTTTTAGTTCTTCTTCAATCTAGTCTGCTGGTGTCTTGAAGAAAATCCATTTAACACTTTAAGCTTTGCTTTTGTGGTAGATTAACTGTACAAATCTTTTTAAGGTGACCCTAAAAGTCTTAATGTGTATTAGAGGAATTTTGTATTTCTGTCGTAGTTACAAGCCATCTGAACCAGTGATTTCCTTTCTGTATGTTGAATGGTATGATGTGAAAAAAATTGGCCAGATGGAATTTATGCTTGTAAAAGGTTTTCAGTTTTGTCTCTTGTGATTTGCTGTGTTCCAGGGAGATTGTGGACATTCATGAAAAGGAGAATGCCTTGGACGTTGTGACAGAAGACAGAATTTATCACATTGTTGCAGAGTCACCAGAAGATGCAAGGTATAAGAGGGAGTTTTGTTAGGCTGGCTTCATTCAGTGCGAGTCTGACCCAACTACTCATGGGAGAACCTGGAAAACACAATCACTTCCCTTTTGCTGGAGAAAAGAGAGGTTTCGTTCCAGTGTGTCATTTTGTCCTTACTGGGAGGTACCATACCTACTTTGGGGACTCCCTGTTGCAGCTACTGAGATGGTGGTTCAGTCTACCAGTCAGTCAGAGGAGTGCTACCTTTTTATGTGTCTGTAAGCATGCTGAATTCAAGGGTTACTTCAGGAGACACACAAAACCTTAATATAAACTGGAACATCTAATAGCTGATTTATTTATTAAATGGAATCTTGAATCAAACAAAAAGTCTATTCATGTTGTCTGTAAATGATTGCGAGAGCAGCTGGGTTTTGTCCAGGAGACAGAGAAAAGGCTGGAGCTTATCAGAGTCTGTAGTGTCATCTGATAAAAATCTTCGCAGTGCAAAGCAAACAAATGACTCATGCCCTTCCGTGTTGTCCTGGCCAGGCAGTGGGAATCAGTTGTTTAAGGGCAGGTTGGACAACCTGTTCTGGCTATGCAAAGCCAAGTTAAGAGATTACTGTCCCTAGCTGCTCGCATCTTCTCCCTTTTCCCACTCTGACCAAGGTTTGTGCTTTCTCAGCCCAGCCAGTGTAACTGTTTCTCTGATCTACTTTAATCTGATTCTGTGAAGTTACTTAGGGTCTGTTGTTATTTCATTTGGGTGTAGAGAGAGGAAGGGGGAAAGTGTTTGGACACAAAGAAATGTCAGAAATAGACTAAAGAACAGCAACATGAACAAGAAACGGGCAAATGCAAGGGGCAGTAGCTGAAGAAACAGTAACTTCTTAACCCAGAACTTCCACAACGGGAATAGGCACACCCTAAGATAACATTGCAGAATTGCTAGGGTGAGTGTAAACCAAATGTGGCCTCTGTCAATGCCATATAAGTGTCTGTTCTGAGGGAGAAGAAAGCACCAACACTTGCACTAGCAAAGGGCAGATTAGCAGATGTCGTAGAGTATCCAATTTGAGAATCCTCCATGAAGTCTAGATGTTTGCTGATCTCACTGGAAGCTGCAGATAAGAATCTGCTTGTTTTGCAACAGAGGTTAGCCTCCAGATATGTCTGTAACGAGAAGCCCTTTCACAGACAAATAACTTAACTCCAAATTAACTTATAAAAAAACCCCATGATTGTTTGACAGCCATATGACTTTCAAGTTTATGAGCAGATCAGAGAGAGACTACTTAAGAAGGCTCCCAGGCGTCACTAGGACTGTAGTCCAGGAAGATTCCCAACTGACCCTGTCTTTACAACCACTGTATGGTTTTCTCAGTATGCTGATGTGTGCTCCCTGGTAAGGCCACTGTTTGCTTACAGTTCCTTGAATAGCCAGTAGAAAAGTGGATTTTGCAGGAGCAGCTGTCAGTGGGTTGGAGAACGTGCACAGAATTTTCATGGATAAATAAGGAGGAAGGAAGACATTAGAGTCTGGTATGATCAGCCCAAGAGATATTTTGTAGCATAGTCCTCAGGAAATTGTGAATGAAGAAATTTTCCCACAGGCAGCTTTCCAGGTTCCATGATCATATTCTAGAGCTAGCTTCACTACCCAAATCTTAACTTTCCGTCTGTTTTGATTGCCAGCGGTTGGTTTAATGTCCTGAGCCGAGTACACAGCGCTACAGTGCAGCAGCTGAGGGAAATGCAAGATGAACAGGCCAATCCAAAGAATGCTGTGGTGAGTTACTGTGCATGCTTAGAGCCCTCTGTGTTTAACTGTTTTGCACATGTTCTTACAGCACTTGCAGTGCTGTAGTTTATGAGCAGTATAAGAAAGTTGGACAATTATTATAAAGGAACAGCAAAGCTGATAGAAAAGAGGGTAAGCAGTGGGGAACATGGCGCTTGTGGTGGGTGGTGAGAGCACCAATAGCTCCCTTTGGTTTGAGGGGAAGATGGGGGCTGCCTCATGCAGATAAAAATGTCTTTGGATGGGATTATTGGGACTAGTCTGGGTCACAGTTATTCCAGACAGAAGATATGCAGTTGGGAAGAACAGTGTATTATATGTTTTGCTAGTACTGAGATACTAGCAAAGGCTATTTCAGACCTTCATAATGCTCTCTGGAAATTTGTAGCTCTTTTTCCTCCAGTCCTGTGGTGCCCTTGCACGTCTTGTCATGCTGTTTAGGGAGCAAAGATGACTCACTCGTGCCTTTCTCATATGTTCACTTCTACTCAAGCTACTGGAATTCAGAAGAATGTTTTCAGTTCCAATCCTATTCATGAACGAGAATGTAATTTAAGATGCAAGCAATTCCTGCTATCTGTTCCTTTCTCACTGTACAGGGAACCCTGGATGTTGGCCTTATTGACTCTGTCTGTGCCTCAGACAATCCTGATAGGTATGTACAGCAACCTGACCATCTCTTAGTTCAGAAACTCTCTAACATGTTTTTGTGGATAGGTCCAGTTTTTGTCTGGGGTCTGCAATTGTTTAAACTCATAAGAATTTATCTCCAAGCAAATAAATATAACTAAAGTCTTTAACTTGTTTCAAGCTATGTCACTTAACAGGCATGAAGTTCACACATGTATTTTCTTCATGTGAGAGTTTTTCCTTTCCCTCTTAAAAGTGGAAATGACATAATCTCAATGTCAAGAAATTGTACTCTTACCTATTATTATCACTGAACAAAAATGTCCAGCAAAAGCAGCACTTGCAGTTTTTCAACAGAGTAATTTGGGGTTAATCTTGTAAATTTATGGGAAAGAAACAGCATTGTGGAAGAATAATGGATTAATTTAGAAATCTGTACTCTTCTTGAAATCCTTGCAATGCAACGGAGCACAGACCTTTAGTTCTCAGATTGGTTAGTTTCAGAGAAGAGATTGTGGTCATTTCTTATCACTTTACGTTAACATTTAATTATTTCCGACAGTGTTAACAGGTTCAGCTAGGGCAAAGATTCTTACTACAGTGTTGAAGTAAACTGTTAGCTATTAAGTTATTTACCTTTGTGGTCTGTTTTTTTTCTCACACAGGTTGCCAGGACTTCGGGGTTACTAGTTTACAAAACGCTTATCTCAGTAGCAAACTTAAGATTTCGTTGATCTTTTAGCCAGCTCTCAGCCTGGGCCCCTCATAGTAAAAAACTAGGCACAAATAGTAAGCTGAAGAGTCAAAATTTGTTCATGCATCTGCTGAGATGCATTCTTCTGGAGTATCAATGTTTGAATGAACGTTAAACAAATTCCAAGGAGAATGCTTATTTTTCAGCCAAAGTTTTTATGCTGCTTATTTTTATCTTCCATAGGTTTATGCAATGGCCAGACAGTTGCTTGATTTGCACCTTTTTACCTTTTCATAATTGTAATTCTACTTTTCAGTGTCTTTTTTCTCCTAGAAATCCATGTTTGCCTTTAAAGCTTTCTGAGTCTATCCTCTTGGAACTGGTCATATTTTTTTTTTCCGTTTTCTTGTAAAGCATCAGTTCTGTGCAGAATTGTGAATATTCTTTTCATAGGACACATTTGTTGCAAGAGAAGGACAAAGTCATCTAGGAGCAACATAACAGTTTTCCCTCTGTTTTGTCAGGATCAGCTCATCCTTTTTAAAACCAATCTCAAACCCATTTTAGCTGACCCTGCTGGGACCTACGCTTGCTACTGCGTCACTAGTTTTAATAAGTACGAGGAGAATGGCTGTACTAGCTCAGCCCAGTGGTACTAGCACTAGCTCATTCCAGTCAGAGGGCAGAACAAAGTCCTTTGCTTATGAACCCAGGACATTTTACAGCTGGTCATTAGCTAATTAATGTTTTCTTGTCTTTGGAAATAGCTTTTGAAAGCTAAAATTTATCTGGTCTCTGCATTCATCAGTTTGTAGGAGATACTCTTAAGTCTTTCTACACTTCTCTGTAGTTTGCATTCAGAAAATCTTTATGCATTGTTTATGGGAAGGTAGAGGACGTGGCTTTTGGTGTGCGATGAGTTGAGATATTTGTATGGCTATGACCAATTTTAATGCTTCTGTTTTCTGGCAGACCAAATTCTTTTGTGATCATCACAGCAAATAGAGTGATACACTGCAACAGTGACACCCCTGAGGAGATGCATCACTGGATCTCCCTGCTGCAGAAACCAAAAGGCGAATCTAAGGTTGATGGCCAGGAATTCCTTGTAAGAGGTAAAAGAACATGCATGCAATTACAACACGTGAAATTCATCTTCCATTTATAGTCTGAGGGGGACGTTTGATTGTAGCTAATCCAATCTAGGGTTTAGCTGCTCCTCAAAGATAATCATTCTCTGTCCTTTTCCACCTTCCTGCCCACTGCTTGCTTCATCCTGTGTTGTCCTGGCACTGCCTCTTATCTGATTCTCTGTCAGGAAGATTCAGAAAGCTAAAGGTGGCAAAAAATACCTACTTCTTTATATGTTTAGTTTTCTGATGTTAGTTCCATAGCCTATTTCAACATGTTCCAGCAAATGCCATCAGGGAATAGGAGAGAGCATGGCTGCTGTTTAGGAGCAGCTGGCTTAGACTGACTATAACATGACACTGCAGCTTTTGTTTTCAGAAAGCTCTGTTCCTTCTGACACCTGTCGTGTAGAGAGGGAGGGAGAGATATCTTTGTGGGATTGCTGCTGTCCTCAGCTAAAACAAACTAACCTGATTATGGTAGACATAGTGAGGCGAGAATAATTTTCTGAGGCTGAGCAGAAGATTTAAATTACGTCTGCAAGTTAGAGCTTAGTTGGAGATGGAGCAGCTGATGCGTGAGTAGTGATCACATACATATTACAAAATATTCCCCCATTTGTCTCAAATATTTTAAAATTTCTTTAGTACTTTCAGCTCATCACATGGTCTTAAATACAAGAAAACACACCTGATCCAATCTGTGGAAAGCAAGTGCATGTGCAAATTGCCTCACATCTTCCAGAAGGTATCTATGAGGGAATAAAGGTCTGAGAGTGGTCACAGCAAGGCAGGAGGACAGAAAGAAAAAGGTGTCTTATATAAAAGTGTCACCAAAAAAGTGACATAAGCCTTCCATCCTGGTCTTAAACATTTCAACGAGATTGAATGATATAAAGCAGATTATCAGACAACAGCTTGAGTACCTTAAATTCAATATACTTGGAAGGCAACAGTTCCTTTTATCTCATATTGTCCATTAGTTAAAGAAAAAAAGGAATGCTCCTTTGTAAATTCAATGTATGTTCTGCATTTCACAGCAAGATATCTGTGTGACAGTGGTATAGCCACAAAGGCATATATTTGGGAAGGTCTGTCTCTTTATCTTTTCTTTTTATGGAGCCTCTGGGCTCAGTGATGAGCCCATATTCTTTGAACTTTTTGCCTTGTGGGTGGACATGGCTTTTTACAGCTCTGAATAGAAAATTGTCTTTTTGACAACTTCAGCAATGCAGACTGCCATTTTTTATAATACTGAATTTTCTTTGCCTTTTTTTTCTTCTTTTGTGGGGAATCTAAAATCAGAGAGAAATTTATTTTTCCTGACCGTGGGAGGAAGAAATGCATTGTAATGCTTAAAGACCTTTCTATTAGAAGACATGTATCACCAAACCTTTTCCACTGAGGTTTGGATAGGCATTTGGCATGTCTTTGGAAGAATGAATTGTAAATTATTTATTCAGATGTTTGTGACTTGTGAGGAAAGCATCTTGAATAGAGGGTGCCCTCATGGCAGTGGCAAACTAAACCACAGATAACTGATAAAAAATACATAGGACTGAAGGATAGAACAGCTCTGTGGAAAACTTTGGGCTAATTTCTTAACAGTGACTGTGCAGGGTACTGCTATAGCCAGTAAAGCAGAGCTGGCAGGTCCCAGCATGAGCCTGTTGCAGAGAGTGGAGTTCTGGTCCCAGAGTTAGAGAGCCACCAGGCAAGAGACTGGATTGCTGTGGTGGTGAAAGCATTGACATGTTTGTGTTCCTATGCTAGGCTGGCTTCATAAAGAGGTTCAGAGCAGCAACAAGATGTCCTCTCTGAAGATGAAGAAACGCTGGTTTGTTCTGACAAACACTGCCCTCGATTACTATAAGTCATCTGAGCGCACAGCTGCCAAGCTTGGCACGCTTGTGCTCAATAGCCTCTGCTCTGTAGTGCAGCCTGATGAGAGGGTCTTCAAAGACACAGGTAAGAGGAAAAAAGTGGTAATGAGTAGACTTTCCATGTGTGGAGTTGCCTGCAGAGGGGATGGTGCAGGAATGTAATGGTGTGTCATGTTCAGAGGTAGTCTTGATGTTATCTGAGGCTCTGTGTCTGGCTGCAAACATCTTTCCCCACAGAAACTGTAGGAGACTTGCAAAGGGCCAGGGAATAGTGTGCAAGTGGCGCCGATTCCCTCACACCTGACAAGAGATACACAGTGCTTATGTTTTTTTCACTGAGTAGTGTCACTATTTATCTAAGTGTTTCCCAAATTTGGGAAAGGGGTATGAGTTCTTAAAGTTGAAATGTAAATACTGATTAACACTGTAATTACCAGTACATCTCCATAAATAGCTGTCACTTTGTAGCATGACCTACATTTGACTTTGGGGTCAGTGTTACTCTCTTAAATAACAGCAATGGCATACACTAAGTCTTTTTTGTAGCATCACGTGACTTTTTAGAACCAACAGATGACAAGGGCCTATGCTTGCTTTTTGTGCAGTGTGACACAGTTCTGGGAAGGCAGGATCTAGCATGATCCTCCATTGGGATGGACCTGGGATTATAAGGCAAAGGGTGAATCCCATTGATAAAGAAGGTGAAGCTTAGAACAAGTTTTGAAATACTGGACGTTTGAATACTGGAGTCACCTGGGATGTTTTTAAAAAGGGCTGGAAGCAAACTGGAAACTGCAAGCGTGTAGTAAAGTGAGATGAGAGGAGATTTATTCTGCTCACTCACAAGAAATTGTCCATGTTTTTGGTCTCAACAGATGTCTAGGGCTGCCTTCAGCAGAGTGAATTGTCATCTCCCTGACCTGTTCTCTCAGTTTTATGTCAAACATAATGGCCTCAAGTTGTGCCAGAGGAGGTTTAGATTGGATATTAGGAAATATTTCTTCACTGAAAGAGTGGTCAGGCATTGGAACAGGCTACCCAAGCAAGTGGTGGAGTCGCCGTCACTGGAGGCATTCAAAAAACGTGTAGACATGGCACTTTGGGACATGGTTTAGTGGGCATGGTGGTGTTGGGTTGATGGTTGGACTTGATGATCTTAGAGGTCCTTTCCAACCTTAATGATTCTATGTTATTTTTAAAAGTTACGAGAATTGATTTGGCAATCTGACTGGGTGCTGTGTGTAGAGTGGTCATTTTCTGAGTGATTAATAGCACGGTGTAGCCCAAACCCTGTCTGTGAAAGTGAGCTGCCTGGTTGGCAGGGAAGTATTCGTGTTACACTGTGAGATACTTGTATCTTGGAAAGCTGTCTTTGTGCCAAAACCTTGACTGGGACCTACCTGCTGATAAATAGTTTTGGGAATGGGGGATGTCAATTTTAACCAGACACACCAGATGTTATTATCAGAGCAGCAAGGGTTTTCCCCAGCCACATGCTAGAGACAAAAAGAGAAGATAAAATGGAAGCAAGTTTCACCTTCCAGCTTCTTTGTGTCTCCACAGGCTATTGGAACATCATTGTCCATGGGCGAAAGCACTCGTACAGACTGTACACAAAGCTGCTGAATGAAGCTATGCGCTGGGCCTCTGCCATTCAAGGTGTCATTGACAGCAAAGTTCCCATAGAAACACCTACACAGCAACTCATTCGTGACATCAGGGTAGGTGGCATCGTGCTAATTCCCAAGTGAGCTGGAGCAGCTAGATCACTACTGGCCTTACCCAGTCATTGCTGAGAATCTGGCAAGAAATGGAGTTGCTGTCTTAGGGGAGAAAAGAAAAATAAATTATTTCTTAGAAATCTAAATAATTGTGCAACTAAATAATCAAATCTTAATGTGAATTTTATTTTGGATTAGCATGTTAACTGATCTGTGTAAGTTTAGGCTACAGCTGCTGTGTAATTATGAATTGCATGCAGGATTACACCGTTGAGCATTTGCAAATCCCTTCTGCATCCTTTCATCTCCCTAAGCATCCTCTGAACACAAATATAAAAATTTCCATTCCTACCAGCCATGTGACTTTGCTGTACACTAAAGTCCTCTTCGCACCTTGGGCTTGTGTGTAAATAGCAGAGTAAAGGGTAGAAAGAAAATATCCTTCAAAAAAGCAGGACTTCTGCCACTGTATCAGGAGTAATGTTTGAAAAGGCTTCTTTCCAGAAACTCTGGCAAATTAAATTCAGAATCTTATTAGAAGACAGACCAATGCATATTTCGGAAGAAATTTATATGTAAACATATACTTTGTGATGAACTCTAACCTAGATGTGAATAGATAGTAACTATTCAGGAAGAAAGAGCTGGGAGTGATTTAGAGAATCTTGGAAAACTTCAGCTCAGGGTTCAAGGCCAAATGGAACGTTAAGTATTGCTAGGGAAGGAATATAGGACAAAATATGGAAGAATGTGATGCCAGCGTGTGTGATAGTGACAGGCCCAGATTTTGAACACCATGTGCATTTTGGTTGTCTGTTCTGGTGTTGTAGTTGTAGTACAACCAGACAAATTCAGGGAGGACAGGCTCATTATTACATACTAAACGTGGCGGATCTGTGGTCAGAAAGTCCATTAACCATCTGCTGTTGAAAGTTTGAAGGATATACCAGGGAGGAATCGTGCCATACGTGCCTGTTACATGTCTGCATTACGAATCAGTCGCAATCCACATTTGAAGTTAAGATCCTGTGCTTGGTGACCTTTGGTATGACCCAGCATGGCTATTCTTATGTTGAATTTTCAGAAATAATGTACAGAGTAATTTTAATATGTGAGTTATGTTTTGGTTGTCTAGTCCCTCTATGGACCTCCAGAAACTTAATAAAGGTGGTTCAGCTTGAACTTAAATGTTCAAGGACATCCTGTGAAAGACTATCCCCATTTGAGGATAATTCTTTTAATTTTTTCAGGAAAACAGCACGAACTTTGAAGTAGTGGAACAGACATATAGGAGGAACCCAATCTTGCGATATACCCAGCACCCTTTGCATTCCCCATTGCTCCCACTACCGTATGGAGATGTTAGTGTCAACTGTAAGTATTTTACCGATGTGACTGAATCTGCTCACATTTTGAGCATCAGTGTGGAGCGTGAGCACCATAAAAGTGGTCTGTAAGCTCTCTCTATGCAGGTAGAGTTCATTTGGGGCAGCATAGCCCACAGGTTTCAGAGAGAGGGAGCAGTCCCTTTCTTCTACCCGAAATGTATTCTGTGTCCACTGCCTTGTATCTTAGGAACACACTGAATCTTAAAGTAAATGGGGGCAGATAGTTTATCATCCATCTGGGGGATGTGCAGCCTGTCATGCTTGTGCTGCAGTTGGGTTACAAATGGCTCCAGTGCAACTCTTACAACATAATGACCTCATGCAACTGGCAGTGGGATAGTGTTCATACAGAAGCCACTGTAAAATCAGACTAAATGAATCCTTTCTTCAAATGCTTCAGTAACATGAAAGAGCTAGACTGTTTGATAGGCCACCAGAAAACCAAAGTGACTTGCTGATGATGCCAGACTGTTTGGCATACTAGAACTGAAAGCTGCTGCTGAAGATCTGTAGAAGAATCTCTAATGTGAAGCGACTGGGCCACAAAATCTTTTCAGAAATTACTTTCAATCTTGATATGCAAAGCAATGTATATGGGAAGAACAGTCTGCCACATAGGCAACGATGGGGCTGAGTGATCTGGTTCTGCTTGGGGAAGTGAACACATTTACATAGCTATATGAAAATGTCAACTCTTGTGCTGAACACAGAAACAAAACACCTAATGCAAGGTTTTGAAAGCTTAGAAAGGGAAAAAGAAGGTCTTTGTGCGACTGTATTGATGTATCATGCACCTGTATCTTGAATATGGGATGCAGTTTGGCCTTCCACATTTTAACAAAGATACAGGAGAAGTAAAAACCTACCCAAAGATAATCAAAGGCATAGAAAAACTTGTCTACAATTATGAGACTAAATAGAGAAGGACTCTTCAGCCTCAGAAAGAGGTTTTTAGGGCTAGAGGACTGTCATGGAGAAAGTGAAAGGGGAGTGGCTGCTCACTGTCTCTCAAAATACAAGGATCAAATTAACTGGCAGATTAAAAGCACAGAAAAATTCTGAAATACAGAAAAATTACAGAGCAAGTACTTACACTGTGGAACTTATTGCTACAGGGCTGTGTATTTGTATTGTACAATTAATGCATGGCCACTGGGGAAGCAATGGCTGTATAGGAGACTCAGAAGGACCGACAGCCCCTGAGATGTGCAAAGGAGAATGCAAGCCTGCAGCAGTGTGGTAGTATCAAAGACTTCAGAGCAATTCAAAGCAGACATTTAGGTGCTTAAAGAATGTAACCAGTGTTCCTGTAGGCATTTTAAACCTAAACAATAGATAAAAGCTGCGTCTGTGGTACAGCAATTGGGCAAAATCCTGTGTTGGCTCAAGGGTTAAAGCTAATAAGGGCACAACACAGAATTTTGGAAGTATGTAAGCCAGGCTTTGCTGTCTGCATTCAGGCACCTAAAGCCTTAACTGCATTAGTGACCCTCTGCTTTATAGCTGCTCCCAGGTGAGGAGGCAGTTTATACAGAGATGACTTTCTGCCACCCCTCTGCCTGTGTCTGCAGATGAGGAGCCAAAAGGTGTCTCTCGGCACCTCATCTGTAGACACTGATGCCTGAACTAGATTTCAATGCTAGTTTCCCATAAAAACATTACTCTGCTTTTCTGCGTATCTAAAAATGGATTTGCAGTAGTGACAAGCTAGATGTTGGCAAGTACTAACTAAAACTGCATTTGTACATTTAAAGGGGAAGCGTTAATGAATTTTGAGTATAAATTTAAGTTCAGGAGATGAGCTAATGCTCAGGTTGCTGTTCTTCTGCGACAGACTAGTACAGTTGCTAGTGAAGTACAGGGCCAGTAGAAGATGAGGGAGATGCTTACTTCTTGTCACTTCTGTTTGTGATCATTCCCCAGTGCAACAAGAGAAGGGTTACAGCAGCTTACAGGATGAAGCAGTGAAGATCTTCAACTCCCTTCAGGAAATCGAGACAGTGTCTGACCCCATACCCATTATCCAAGGCATTCTGCAGACCTGCCATGATTTAAAGCCCCTTCGTGATGAAGTGTACTGTCAGCTCATCAAACAAACTAATCACATGCCGCATCCCAACAGTACTGGGAACCTGCACCACTGGCAGCTGATGTCATGCATGAGCTGCACTTTTCTGCCCAGTAGAGGGATCCTGCGTTACCTCAAGTTCCACCTTAGAAGGTACGTGTCCTCTTCAATTGCAGCCTGTTTCCTTTCTCTCTGCTTATCTTCCACTGCCTGTTGTAGACCTGTCTCGCCCTCCTCCTGTGCAAACACCTTCCTGTGGTGTTGCAGCCTCCTACCTTTGCGTGCAATTCTTGCCGCCAGCTGCTCTGTTGTATTCAAGCTCCCCTCCCTTGCCACCCATCTGTTGCGTGGAAAGGATGTGGAAAGTAAGGCTGCCCAAACAGAATACTGTGAAACTGTGTTAAAAGTGGATTTACAGCCAATCAATTAGTGCTTACATTCTCAACTTGCAGGAACGGTGAGGCCCATACTTTCATATTCATTGAAATATGTACTGCCCTGCAGCTGCCACAGTCCAAATGTGTACTGTGGAATAGTGGATATACTGTAAATCCAATTTATAATGTTTCAAGATTTGTTTGCTTAACTAAGCACATAACGTTTACAATTTGTATTTCTAATCTGCTTTAGCCTCCAGTTTTCATGAACTACATAATTTACATTTCTTCCCAATTCATGTTCAGGACCTAACGCAGCTTTCCAAAGCAGTCTGCGTTGGGGCTGAGCTGCAGCCATGTAGTCTCACTCTATTCTTTAATGATGAGAAAGATCAATAAAATCTATTTGATTCCTTCC
>NW_010560726.1:60517-61433 GCF_000687285.1 Phaethon lepturus | reverse complement strand
AAAGAGTGAGGTGAAATTTGTGCCAATACACCAAATAGCTATATCCAGGGCCTGGTTCTAAGAGATGCTGAGGAATACTCCATGTTGCTATTTCACAGTTTTATCACTGGAGTTGCAGATCATGTTATAGTTAGAACCGCTGGCCTTGGAGGGAAGAGAACCACGTGCAAGCATCTACTTTCTATCTTCTTGATTCTGAAAAATACTGTAAAATGGCTCAGGCACAGCCAGAAAATTCAAAAATAATTAAGAATAAATAAAAAAGTTTGCTTTAAATAAAAAAGTTTAATAAATACAAAAATTAGATTTCATAGATTTTAATCTCAATTTTGTAAATTGAGATAGTCAATCCTGCTATCTTCAGCTGGTACTAAACTCCTGAAAGTTTGAACTGCTTATTTCATATGTTGCTGAGAAATCCCACTGAAGTGACTTTGGAATGACTAGTAAAAGGAGGTTGTATGGTTTAGGAAATAAGCAGGCTCGTTCTTCCTGTGGTTGTGCTTGAAATCACTATCAACTGAACTCTTTACGTACAGTAGTCCAAGTTATGTGGTAATGTGCATGCTTTCTAGTTCACTGTGTAATGGGTTTTTTTTTTTTTTCCTCTCTTTACAATTAGGGTAAAAGATCTCTTTCCAGGCTCAGAAATAGACAGGTATGCACAATTCATAAGTGATTCCCTGAAGAGAACAAAGACAAGGGAGTTTGTGCCCTCCCAGGAGGAAATACAGGCTCTTCTCACCCGGGAAGAAATGACCACAACAGTGTACTGCCATGGTGGTGGCTCCTGTAAAATAACCATCAATTCCCACACAAGCGCTGGGGAGGTAATGCATAAGTAGCATTAACCAGATGCAAACTCACCTCTCTTTTTTTAATTACAATTTTTTTTGCTGTCTCCGCAAAGTCTGTA
>NW_010560726.1:0-60486 GCF_000687285.1 Phaethon lepturus | reverse complement strand
TAGGGAAAGTTCAACTTATTCTGCAGGTTCAGAATTATAGAAGGCCTATGCCTGCATTGTAGAATATCACTTAATATCACTTAACAACTTAAAAAGTTGTGTTGCAAAATCTAAATACTTCTGGCATTCTGCCCATTGGAAAGGCAATAGTTCCAAGACTTGCTAAACACAGTTTTCTGGACAAATTGAAATTCCAGTTCATAATGTAATCCCTCTGGAAGGGTTATTCTACCAGTAACTTAATTGTTAGCAGGTCAGGAGCAAGATTCCAGGTTATAGTAGTCATATCTGTGAAAACAAGTGCTAAACAGAGGTAAAAATAATAGTAAAGAATGGAACTGTTACTAAAGGAATCGAGAATATCATCATGACATCTAAATCCATTATGTGCCTGCATCTTGAGGAGAGTTCTCATTCCCCCATCTCCAAAAGGGTAGCAGAGATTGAAAAGGTTCAGAGAAGAACGGCAAGGATGATCAAATGTAAGTAATGGCTTCCTTGCAGGGAATGATCTTTTAGGGTTAGAATTCTTTGATCTGAAAATGAGAAAACCAAGGGAGAAATGTGATGGATCATTTCATCTATGAAGTGATGAGTGTCCTGAAGAGGTACTGATTCTTTGTTGTGAAAGTGTGTGTAATACCTACTCTGTGACCTGTCTCTCTGATTTTCCAGGTGGTTGAAAAGCTGATCCGAGGTTTAGCAATGGAAGACAGCCGTAATATGTTTGCGCTCTTTGAACATAATCAGCAGGTGGACCGTGCTGTTGAGAGTCGGGTGATTGTGGCTGATATTCTGGCCAAGTTTGAGAGGTAGAAAAATGTCTTTTAACTCCTAGTTGGATGTAACACTGGTTTAAGTGATAGTACGGTCAGGTAGTTTTAGCCAAAGCAGCTGCAGTGATTCAACTGTTCACTCTGGTTTGAACTTCCCTTTAATAAGGTTCAAGTGCTTTTTCTCACTGTGTGGAAAACCATGTTCACATCTACTTTGGTGACAAAGAAGCATTCTTTATCAGGCTCATCAGGACAAAATTAATAGTGCCTTTATCAAAGGGTAACGGTTTACTAGCAGAGCTCAGGGAAGGTTTGCGTAAGTCTGATAACGATCTTGTCAATGTGCATCATAATAGCTATATCAGAGAGAGAGCAAAGATTTTGGCATGGAAATGCAGCTCTAATTTCTTACTGTGGACTGTGATTTTGAGGCCAGATGTATAAAGCAAGCAATAAATTGTGAAAGAAGCTGGCAATGCTATTGTCTATTTTATATCTGTTCTAAAGACAAAAATGAAACTGTTCTAAGTGGTGGCAAGGCTGATGCTCTTTAGAGTCACAAGATTACATGGGAGGAGTATCTTGAAAATGGGGAATACCTTGTGTCCTGCCCTCAACTCTTACATTTATCTAGAACCGTTGATCTAACTTTATGATCAAGTATCTCTGATAAGAACTTTGAGTCCTTTTGAATCAAAATTTCATGTGACTCAGAGGAAAAAATGGAATTTACCAGAAAATTTACCAGCCAGTGCTGCACTGACGTTATCCTGGTAAATTAGGTAATCCTACATGTTTCAAAAACCCAGGGTGAGTCGCACTGTTGACATCCCAGTACCGTGGTGCTTCTGGTTACTGTTTTTTTTCACCTCTCATTCTCTTTCCTATCTTACAGACTTGCTGGCTCTGAAGAAGAAGAAGAAGAAGGACAGTGGCAGCTGTATTTTAAGCTTTATTGCTTCTTGGATATTGAGAATGTTCCCAAAGATGGGGTGGAGTTTGCCTTCATGTTTGAGCAGGTAAGCTCACTCTGGGAGAATGATTTGGTTTCCAGGGTGGCAGAAGCACACAAGAGTATAAAGAAAACTAGGTTACCTTTGTATTAGAAGTGGGAATGCTGGTTTGAACAGAAGAATTCAGTGCGTTGGGTTTTTGCCTGGAATCTACCAAGGAGATCATTCCCTACAGAACTTTGCAGTGTGAGTATTAGAACAAAAGCGAGAAAAATGAGCAAGGGCTTCAAAAAAACTGGAAGACCAATGATAATAAAATGCTTTTAAAATTTACCTTTAGATTTAAGAGATACATAAATTTGGATAATGATTCAGGAAGAATCATTAAAAGTAGCTGTTCGCAGAACATAGGTGTAAAGTACTACAGAAAAAGGAAAAGAGAATGTAGTTGACAATATTTATCTGCTGAGTAATCTCTTTTTAAGTCACTTTGCTCCAGAGCACAATGATGCTGGTTAGGCCTAAGATCACACTGGTATGAAATAACCTTGCAATCAGGGATGCAAAACTAGACTGACTGGAGTACCCAGCTGTGTGATTCATCCCATCTTTCTTCTCATGAAATCTTTGATCTTGCCTCAGAAAATTATAGCTGTTGAAAAGTAACCAACATGTGTTAAAAGGGTGTAAGTAAGTGTCATGAAGACTGAAACTCACTGACAGTCAAATGGATGGCATGTACATCACACAAAATCATAGAATAGAATAGAATCACGGAATCTTTAAGGTTGGAAAAGACCTCTAAGATCATCAAGACTAACAGTCAATCCAACACGACCATGCCCACTAAACCATGTCCCGAAGTACCACATGTACAATGATGCTGAGACAATGGTTCCCTAAGATGGCCTTTCTTGAAATGAAAATTAAGTATTGTTAACTACAGAATGTCTAGGAATCTGTCAGGAACAAGACATCATGGCACTCTGTGGAAACTCAATTGTACCAAACTCCCTGTTGACAAGGCTTTCAGTCGGCAGAGCTTTCACAAGCAGAGCAGTGGAAAAGAAGGAGCAGTAGGAGGGTGGATGTTATTCAGACTTTAAATGGATGTAGCAAAAACCCCCATAAATATATTTCACAGAAAAACAGGCAAAGGGAAGCAAGAAGATTGGGGAGACACCAGGTGAAAGAGGAGGAGGTGGGAGGTGCTGGTGTGCAAGGAGACTGAGGTTAAGAATCTTTAGTTTATTACATCTAACTCTCTGGTGTTGAATATAATCTCCACACAGGAGCTGTAGCTAATACAGCAGAAAACAAATTGCCTCGATTCTGTTGTCTCCCATCTGTTCCAGACCTAAAAAGTCCTCATTGTAAGACTTTCAGTACAGGATAGGGGCCCCACAGAGATCTCTGTCCTCTCCAGGCTTGCAGAAAGAGGTGTTCCCCCAACATTGACCAGTTGCACACTTTGACTTCTTTATTATGTCTGTTCTGACCTCCTGAATTATTGTCTTTCCTGCTGGGGTGGGCAGATGCCATAGTAATCTTTAGGTGGACCCAGCTGTGCATAGTGTGCTTCTGCTTTCTAATGAGTTTGGGGCACTTTTTGTTTGTTTGTAGGCTCACGAAAGCCTCATAGATGGTCATTTTCCTGCACCAGAGGACACTCTGCAGCGCCTAGCAGCTCTACGGCTGCAGTACCTTCATGGAGATTATTCTAAAATAAGTTGGACCCTGGATGGAATTTACCCAGTTAATAGACTGAAATCCAAAATACTGCACTCAACAAAGAGCAGCGGCACTACCAGTCACACCCTGGAGAGGAGACGGACCAGCTTCCTTGAAGGGACGTTGAAACGTAGCTTCAAGACGGGCTCTGTAAAGAAGCAGAAGGTAGAAGAGGAGCAGATGATGGAGATGTGGGTAAAGGAAGAGCTTTCAGCAGCTCGAGCAAGCATAGCGCAGAAATGGACCAAGCTGCAGGGACTCTCTCAGCATCAGGCCATGGTCAAATACATGTCCATTGTAAAGGAGTGGCCGGGTTATGGGTCAACCCTCTTCGATGTTGAGGTGAGTGATGTACAAACTCACGTAACTACTGCTGAGAAGAGGTATCAGTCTGGAGAACAGATAAAGCAGTGTCTACTGCATTGCTCAACAGCAGAAGGGGGTTTCAGGAACTGGGTGCATTTTGCCTTAGTAAGCTTAAGGTAAGTCTGCAGTACCCCATACCCAGAGAGGTGTGATGCAGAGAGCACAGAGCAAGCAAGCTGGGAGACAGTGGACTCCCGCTTCATTAGAAGAGCAGTAGAATTTGGGAAATTGTTCGGGGCTTAAGAAGGTGGTAGCTAGTAGAAGCAAAAGTAAAACGAAGCTCTATCGTCCTTACCAGCAAAAGGTGCAGTCCTGTTCTGTAGCAGTACAACAGAAAGGGTACTTTTGTACAAAAGGTACAAATACTTAGCAGAAAGGTGTAGCATCAGACAGGGTCACTTAGACCGCTGTGCTTAGTCTGCCAGAAGTTCTGTCAGTTTTGTTGCTGCCTGGGTGAATTACCATGGGAAGTTGCTTGCAGTCACTGTATTACCTGTAAAATAATAAGTGGGATATGGACTTCCTAAATCACTTCAAAATCTGATGAGAGCTGTTAAGTATTACAGTTCTTTATTACTCAACTTGCATTTGACTCATAGCTATGTTACTTCTAAATCTTTGCAGCAGGAGTGCCTACAAGATTCCTTCTGCAGGCATCCTGTTTTTTTCTATTGGGGTGAAGGGTTGAAGGAGCCAGAAATGGAGTGCTTTTCCTTGAATCAAAGACAGTTTGATCCTCCACTGCATTTATGCAAAATTTCATGTTTCTCTTCTTGCAGTGCAAGGAGGGTGGATTTCCAAATGATCTTTGGCTTGGAGTCAGCACAGAGAATGTGTCTGTCTACAAACGAGGGGATCCTAAACCACTAGAAACTTTCCAGTATGAGCACATTGTTTTCTTCGGAGCACCACAGCCTAACACCTTCAAAATTACAGTGGATGAGAGAGAAATGTTCTTTGAAACATCCCAGGTACACAAAAGCACAAGACTTGTTGTATATGCAGTTTTACTAGCACTTCAGTAAAGCTCTTAAGTTCCGTGGACTAGACAAGTTTATATGCGAGAACTCTAGCTGAATGCACTGGACAGCCAAGGAAAAAGATGAAGGCAGCTTAAGCCTTAAATGCCATGGTACCTCTACAGGGAAAACAGAACAAAAAGGTTCTGGTTAGAAAGTGAAAGAGGGTGAATGGTCTTTTAGTGCAGTGGGAATTTCAAATTTTGGGTGCTCATGAGCGTGCTTGGTTTTTTCATTCCCTTACAGTATATGAATGGGGGAGTTAACAAACTAAAAAAAAAAAAAAAAGTTTTGGAGCATTAAAGTTGCTTTTCTTTGAGCTACAAGCTTTTTGAGTGTCACTACAACTGAGCACAAACTTGTCAACCATTTCTTTCCTTAATGTCATGTTCACATTTAGCATTACATGCAAAGTTTGTAGTGCCATAACTTCGGACAAGGCGAAGCTTTTCCTGCAAAATATCTGGTATGCTTCAATGGAATAGGTTTTAATGTGCTTATCCTCTGTTCTTGTGTTCTAGGTGGGCGAGATAATAAAGATCATGAAAGCATACATCAACATGATTGTGAAGAAACGCTGCAGTGTCAAGTCAGCCGCCAGCGTGGACAGTCGTGCTAGCATCTGGACGAGGTGATATGAATGAACTGCCACGAGAGAGAGGCAGTTGTTTAATGATTGGTGTTTGCAACTTGCCAGCACAAGTGTAGCAAAGATGTTTTTTAAGAACTCGACTGACTACTGTATTTAAAAACTGAAGTGACATCTGCAGTACCATAGGATTTGCACCTCTGCCCAAAGACATTAAACCGCAGCAACTGTTGTTAAATATGGCCCAAAACTTGTTTTCCCCCTTGCTTGTTTAACAAACAGTGTACCTTAAAGAAGCAACATCGGAAGCATCCTGCTTCTCCTGCCTGTCCTCTCTGCTACTTTCACCATTACCTGTAATACTGGCAGAAAAATTCACAAGAATCATTTCTGCACTAAAGGAGGCAAACTTAAGCTTCCTTATGAATTTCCAACATGCAAACATCTGGGATCATGGGATCGCAGCATGCTCTGCTAAAAGAATATTTGGTTTTTATTTATTTTGCAAGCAACTCTAAACTCGTAAGTCTCTGGGGGGGATAGAGTAATGATCTAATCTGGTCTTAAAAGAAAACGCCTTTGTATAATTGAAGCCAAGTGGTCCATCTAAGAGGTCAAACCCTACGTGAGAGAGCATTAAACAAACCAACCAACCAACCCCTCTGAGGTCATTCTTTACCTTCCAGTAGAAGTTCACAGGTACACAACTGTAAAAAGTGGCACTTTAAGCTAACATTCTAAGTACTCCAACATACGAGAAAATCTTTGGGACTAGCACCACTGAAATAGATCATCAGGTGCTGTTCTGGGTACATTCCAAGCAGCACCTGCTGCGTAGAAGCCAATGACTGTCTTTCACCTATACAGCCCAGGAGGTGAGATAGATTGATGTAGTTGCGTTTCCAGAAGAGCTTAGGTCTAGGTGGAGGTCAGGGGGTTTTATGGTGAGCAGCCTGCCTGCATTAAGTTAAGTTCCTTCTTTCTCTATGTGGGATTTTAGGATGAGTGGGATCCTGGAACTTTAGTTTTAAGTGAGTGAGTGAGTGGACTGTTTCCTAGTGAGTGAGTAGGTACCTAGATAAATGGTTATAGGCAGGAATTTCACTTCACTTCCTCTGTGCTACTGTAAACAGATGCCAAACCCTTCATCCATCTCCAGAGTCTAATTGGAACTGCTCCCATCACCGAATCTCCAAATCCTCTTCCAGTCTCTCTAGGTCTCTAGTCATAAGCAAAACTTGAAAACAATGCTGTTTTGCCAAAACAACTGCTTCTTGGAGGTTGTTATAGCTACTTGCAATTTGAAGAAGCAGAATTTTTTTTTTCTTCTCAGTGGAAGATGACAGTCATCTTCAGTCTCCTGACTTCAGAAACTCTATTTCATTGTTTAAAACAATGCTCAGTATCAGTCACATCATAAATTGGTTGCATTAGCAATCAAGAAGCCTGGTGGCTACCTGTTTTCTATGATACTTGCCTAGTCTTGGGGTCCCGGAATGCAAAGGCCCATTCAGTTTCTTAAGGAAACTGAAGACCTGCATGTAATGTGGGCCTTGTTCCACATTTAAAATTGGACGTTTCCATTTCTGAAGAAGTGGCAGCTAAGGCCTGTTAGCTATGAAAGAGAAATGCCATTAAAAATAAAACTAGGAGTCAGTATGCAACAGGTTCCTTTGCAATTCATCATCAAGTTGTGCCATGTCACTAAATACTGTGTTGCAGAAAACTCATTTTCAGGTTGGCAGTACAAGAAAAGCCACAGTGTACATAATCCCTGCTTTTCTCTCCTCTCCACCGCACCGCAGCATGTGCAAACACTCTGTCCACTTGCCACACAACCAGCCTAAGAGGATAGCCACTACGGAGCAGCATACGTTCAATTGGAGTTTTGCCTTAAATGGCTTTACTGAAGGATCCTACAAGCATCCCCTTTTTGTCACAAAGAATAAAAAGATGAGCAGGTCACAAGTGAGAGAGAACAGGAATGCAGAGGCAACCTGAGAAGTAACACTTCATATCGGTCCGTACACTGACTAGATCTCTTTATGTATCAGAATAGCCTTGATTGATTGATTATCCCTGTCCTAACTCTGTACTATCTCTGTGTTCTGGCTCTTGGGTTGCTGCAGGCAGCTTGAACCCACTTGGGAATGTAACTCCCATAACTATTTGTTGTAATTTTGCTCATTTCTATTACAGAATTCCTTCTGCTGTCTTTTTTAATTTGTAACTGGCTTTACAAGATGAAAGTTTAATAAATTATTGGATTGCACAGGCTGTATTCACTCACAGACATTGTGTGCTCACTGTGCTTAAGGTGTTTACTCAGAGATCTAACAGAACTTGTAAGTGAAAAGTAGGCTTCGATGGTATGAGGAGACAAAAGCCCTTCCTCTCAGACGCAAATTTTGCATTTGTGATGAATTAATAGACGGTAATTTGCCACTGCACTGGGGAAGGTTTGTTTCCAGGTTCTGCTGCTCTCTCTGGGGCTGGGTCACACCTTTGGTCAGTGGGAGATGTCCCACCCAAGTTCAAGGGACTGGTTCTGAGATGGCTACTGTGATGAAAGCAGAGCAAGGAATGAATAGTCTCCAACATACCAGTCTGCAGGATCAGCTCCATCCCTTCTCTTCAGCAACTCCAAAGTCACTAATAACAGAAAAATCGCTTCCAGCTCAAATACGCTGCCATCTGCACTTCTCTTACAGTAGTGTTCACCTAAGAGCATGTGTCACTAGAGCGGTAAATGTGGACTGGGAGCAGTTGAGCTGTCAGCAACGCAGACAGACTGTCCTCCAGAAGACAAAAGTTCCCTCAGTACATACATGGGTACAGAAACCAAGCATTGATGCATAATCCGCATTAATATGCTTTCATCTATCCCTTGGTCAGATGCTCAGACAGCCTTGAGACCCTGGAGATAGATAGGTATATGCAGTTTCATCTCCAGCTGTTCACAGATTTTCAGTTTCTTCATCCTTACCACCTTTCCAGGTCTTTAGTTGAGGCTGGAACTGCCTCTGCTTACTTCAGCAGTTGCTTTTCTTTCCTCTTTTCTGTGTACTTCCAAAAACATGCTACCTCTGCCTCCTTTCTGCTCAGGAAGCCTGAACTCACACACAGGCAGCTACCGCTTGTCTGGGTGGAGAAGGGTATCAAAAGCAAACACAGGCTGCTTGGCCTACACGTCTCTCCCGAACAGCCCTCTTGTGATAAAACCCCTCTCCGACACACCAGGGTCTGGCACGGCCTGTCTCCCCCACTCACCGCCTGCTGGGCTGCGACTAAGAGAAGCTGAATTTTTCTCCTGGTGGCAAACAGAGAGGCCAACCCCAGTCACCATGGGTTAAAGCAGGAGCCACCTAGCCAGTCTCACCAGTTTGCAGCTGTTGAATTTCAGACTCTGCTTGCTTCATCTGATACATCACTACCATGACAACAAACATGCACCGCTGCATGTCCAGCATGCACAAATTCATTTACGGCTCTGGTTGCAGTGAATAACCGCCCAAGGCGACGGCTGACTAACGGCATCCTCCCACTCCCCCTCCAATTCTGTTTTATCACCCTGTCAGGGTGCTGTGCAGTCCCTGCTGGCCTCCACCCCCCTGCTTCTCTAATACCTAATTCAAGTTTGTATGTTCAAATGTTTCTTTTATATGAAATAGTTTCATGCCAATGGGTGCTAGAGTTAGTCTTTGGAACAGAGTACAATTTATAATTAGCACCTACACGGTAATCATAAAGTAGGTTATACGCAAAATCACAGCCCCTGGTAAGTTATATCACAAGCACATGTATCTAATTATTAAACCAGTTCAACTGTAAATGTCAACTGTTTATTTATACCTTGTTCTAAAACACACAGCCTTTCCACGTGTAGGCTGCATGTTGTATCATTATGCTGTGCATCGACTTAAAAAAATGACATGATCCCCTTGGGCGTTTACGCAAATCCCTTGCACATGAATTCCAGCCCCCGTTGTAAAGCAAACACAAGCTCCTAGACCTGTGGATTGCAGATTCGCTAAGCGCTTGTCCACATTTTATACCAGATATTCCTAACGCTACACTTGGATGTACGCTTTGGCCCTGTGCCACTGTCAACACAGAGGTGACTGACTGCTGAGAACGCGACCGCCAGTAAAATCCACCGATCTCTACCTGCCGTTTCAGTGCTGCCCTTCAAGCACGGCTGCATGCTGCACGGCCTTTGCAACCTCAGCAGGGCGGACGCCTCCTCACGGCGTACCTGAACTCCGCGCCGGTCTTTAGGTCTGGATGCAATCAAGAGCAAAGGCATTACGTTGGGCGATTCCTGGTTCTTGCCAGACGTGCGGTACCCCCCGGGCAGCCCGGCCGGCCGCAGGGAGCCCAGCTCCATCGCCTGCTAACGCTGCGCCCCAGGATGCGTCTGTGGCCTCCCACAGCCCTCAGGCACGGCTCCCCCACCGGCACGGTGGTGCCTCGGGCCTTCCCCAAAATGCTGTGGTGGCTCAGGATCACCAATACAAACACATGCCCTTCCTGTAAAGGCAAACACCTGAAAATGCTGAGTGGCTCTTAATGAAATAGAGACAGCCTGTCAGCATAAACTCAAGTGGTTCTGTAACGGCTTAGGCATTGGGCACAGTTTTTGCAAGTGCAGCAATTAAAGCACACACGTTCATAGGAGCAACTTACCTGTCTTGCTTCTTCCTCCTGTTGCAGCGTGAGGCCGAGGGCGACGCAGCTGTCCCCAGTCGTGCCTTGTCAGGGTGTGCCCATGGGCAGAGCAGTATTTAAACCAGGAGCCTTCTCCTCCCAGCTCCCCTGGGATGGCTGCGTTCTCCTCCCGGTGCAAAGCTGATGCAGAGGAAGGCCTGTGATGAAGCGCTCGGAAGCAAGGCTGGTCCTGCAAGGTGGGACTGGTGCGGGGTATAAAGACGCTGAACCTGCGTGGTGGTAGAAGCCCTGGCTGCAGAAGGAGGGGAGGTGTGGAGGGACTCCCCTGGGGCTGGAGGAGGCAAGCGCTGGCTGTTGCCCGCGGCAAACTCCTCCTTGTTGCGCTGTGAGTGCTTGGGCCGGGGTGAGAGCCGCTCTCTCCCGGCTGCTGTAGGTTTATTGCTCGCAGAGGAGGGGGACGGACTCGCCCCTGCCGGGGCCGTGGTGTCCTGGCGTCACGGGACGTTCCAGCTGCCCGCGCTGGCTGTTCTGGCCCTTTCCCAGCCCCTGTGCCGGTGCAGTGGGGCTGGCAGCCCCTTTCGGGATCACGGCTGCGCTGGGCCGGCTGCTGCCCGTGAGGAAGGGGTGCTTTCTGGTGTCCTTTTCCAGCGGCCTGCGCTGGTGTAAGGCTGCCTGGTTGGTTCTTGTGTCCGTGGCAGCGTGTTCATCTTTTGGTGGCTTAACCCATCGGCATGGCGAAGCTGGTGTGAGACAGAACAGGTACAAAGCAGAACGGCAGCCACAGGAGACAATACAAGATGGACATTTCAGGATTTTGGGAAATTTCAGAAAATTCAGCCCTTTCTCCTCAAAGTAGCTCATGATCCAAGCCCTGGGCAAACATGCCCTTGGATCATCCACACACACGCACGTATAATTCGCACTCTCACTTGACACAAGATGCTCTTTAAATACCCAGATCATGTTTATGAAAATAAAGACGTTTCAGTGAAACAGAAGGCAGTGTGGTTGCTAATGGGGATGACATTCAGTCATGCGTGCTGGTGAAATCACCTCAACCAAGTAGTTTAAGTTTAATTTGAATATGCGTACGAGGCTTGCTATTTTTATAAGCAAGTATAAAGACCACATTTTTCTATAATTAACTGTTCTGTATCATCTGTTGAAGGGGAACTGTGACACGTGACATGTGAAAAGAGAAGTTTAATAGAAAGCAGGAGTAGGACGCTTACTATCCATATGAGTGTCCCGAGATACAGCATGCAGAAAGAGATCTTTGTTCTCATTTGTTCTAACAAAAAAGGTCACATAAGGGGCCAGCATAGTGAAGAACGTACATTTTCCAATAATTATTTTGAAATTCCACTCTCTTGAAAGCCACTTTGGAGTAAATGATTCTCTTTATGCTCAAAAAGAGCAAAGCTAATAAACAACAACTGTTCTGTTTATAACTATAGTCCCTTCTGCATTGGCAAATAGAAATCCACAAGGACCTAAAGGCTGTGCTGCATCGCTGTGTAATCACGATAAAAACCTCATCCGGTATCCTTTTCTACTCCCCTTCCCCCCCAGTCTGTTAAAAATCTTAGTTACTAGTGGCAGATATTACGATAGAGTGCACAGGAGTTTTCACTGTGAAAGTGCCATAAAGGAGTAAACCCAAGGTAACAGCATTTTATACTGGCATTTATGCTGTGCACCATTTGCAAGTTAGTTTCCTCTCAACAGAGAACTACCTTTCCCAGTGCTTTGTCAACTCTCATCTTAAAACTCTTCAGAGATGGGACAGGTCCACCCGAGCGACAATTGAATTTTTCTCTCCAGTAGCTAATCTCCTTTTTTTCCTAAGCTTAGTTTTGATATTGCTCATTGTTCTCACTTTAAAATTGTGCAGTCTGTTTAATTTGGTCAATAAGAACTTCGTGTACTTCTTGACAACAGAATGAATTCAGCTAATGTTTATGAACCTGGGTGTTACATATCCCACTGTGCTCCATACACGCAGCAACAACAGATGCATACAGGGTACAGGATTGTTAATTCTGACTTTTAACAACAAAAATTGTATTGTTTAGTCTTTGTTTATTTGCAACCACACCAACAAACTATCACTGACAGGCCATGCAATTCACTTCCTCCTTTCAAAAAATGTTTCAATGCATAACATATGACCGGAGCAATGAGCAGATGGTGCATTTAGTTTAAAGAAAAAGGAAAAAAAAGTATTAAGAAATACAACAAATGCACCAGGCCCAAACAGTGCTCATGCATAAGCACTTGTGGTTGATTTCTACGTCAATTAAGTTATTGACACAGAAACTCCGTTAAAATAAAAACGCTGGCTGGTCTAGTGGCAGATGTGGACTAACCTTTCCGTGACAGAGTTTTCAGAGACTGGACAAAATCCAGGAAGGGGAACCAAAACCCCCGCTGCCCTCCTCGCCCTGGCAGGAGCTCATCCCACGGGAGCGAGCTCTGCCCTCAGAAGAGGGAGGCCAACGAAACAGTCACACATCAACTTGTAAGTGTGCAAAAACCTTCGTGCATTTACCTGGACAGTTTTTCTCTCAAGCTACCACAGTCCAGCAGACAACTGGTGCTTCGAGATGAAGGAGTTCCAGGATGTCTTCTCAACTTCATTGCTCTGTGACCTGGGAAAAGCACTTCATTTCTGTGCTGCTATTTCTCTGCTCATCATCTTCAGCTTTTAATTAATGTTTTTGAAACAGATGACCTCATTCATCATCTTGCACAATAGGGTGTTTCTCCCAGCAAGCACAGCAAGGCCTTGCTGTAGCTAAAAATAACACTGCCCTTTGACCAGCAGTTGCAGATTTTGGAGGTCTGGAAGCAGATGCTGCTTAAAATGGACACATCTCATGCTTTAATTGCAAATGTTACATGGCTGAAAGTAATTTAACTTTGCCCATGTTTTATGAGGAGTTATGTTGGGAGCCCCTATAGACAGCTTTGGAGCTAAGGTGGGCCACAAGGTGCTAGTGAACTACACCCTGAGTGAATAAAAAAAAATAATAAAGGCAGAGAGTAATGTCCCCTTTCTGTGCAAACCCAGCAGCAGCTTGCTAAAAGCGAGGTACAACTGCATTCCATGATAAGGTATGTTTTCAACTGCAAAAAGAAAAGTTACAGGCATTCTTTTTAAAAACATCAAAGATTTTTATTGCCTCTAGTTTTCCTATTGTGGTAACACTTACTTATCTGCTTTAATCGTGACCACAGCCCCTGTGCTATCTGCCTATTTACCCAGTGATTAATGAGCTGTACCTGAGCTCTGATAACTGCTTCCACGGAAATAAAACCAGTGTAAGCAGTTTAGTGTTTTATTTAACTTTATTCTTTCAATAACAATACTGCTAAATAATCTTTCTGTGTATTTCAAATAAAGTGGGTTACTCACCTGCACTAAGGCAGTTGTGCTTACTGAAGAATTACCAGTGATTAGACAACTTGGCTATGATGAAACAAACAGGAGAAATGGGGCCTTAAAAAATTATTTACATCATTCATAAGGATAAAATATAAATTTTTTTAATAAAAAGTATATATTCATGTGTGGAGAATTAGAATTTTACTACTAATTTCCTTTTGCCACTTGAGATCCACACCTAAAAATGCTCAAAGTATAAACACCTATAAAACTAGTACATCTCAAAACATGAGAATTTGTAAATAATTTTCCCCACTTACTGCTGTTGTTGGACAACAAACAGCACTTTTAGTCCATTACATTAGGAGTCCTTTGGCAAAGCACTTAGGCGTATAAGCTAGACCAGAAGACGACAGGAACCAGGCTTTGTTACGTTTCAAACCCGTCTCATACTAGGGTAAGTTTAAAGTGGGTGAGGCTTATTTTCATTACATAGTAACTAGCAACATAACTACTTTTTCTACAAGTTACCTCAAGAAAGAAGAAAGAAAATGTTCAGAATTGTGCCCAAAGTACCAAATAAACAACAAAAGTGCTTACTTCTTTGATCAGCAAACTAACACAACGGTTCCTTTACTGTGCCCCTTCCGGCTGCTGTTTTAACAGGCTCTAAAGCGGTACCTACAAGTTCTCTATTTCTCAATACAAATGATAAACACTTGCTTATCAAAATAGTGCAAACAGAAACAAAGAAAAGTGCTGTCAACTTAGGTAAACTGCAGGGGGAAAAAAGGCAGTTGAACATCATGACCTCACACCATTGCTTCAGAGAAATCAGTAGTACTTTTCTCAGGACGTCAGACCAAGTGTATTCCCATTTATCATGCCATGCCACCACTGGGGAATGGATTTGATCTTTTACATAGCCTCCTTCATAAAAGTAAATGTGCCTGTTCTTTGTATTGTGCATTAAAGTCTAAAGACTTTTTCAAAACATTAATTGATCAAATCATTAGAGTAATTAATACATACAGTTCTGTCTTCCCTTTTTCCCTTTATAGCTTTCTTTGGAGTGCATACAAAAGGCCACGGTGATGCATCACATACAAAAATCAAGTTTTATGTAAAATACTCAAGTATTTTTAGCATTTATGTACACAAGTTTATTTACCATACATTCCTTCCCACTTTCCTTAGGTATATCTTTTTCTGGTTTCTTGTACAGATGACATATTTCACCTATAAAGTTAGGCATTTAACCCTAGCATAAATAAAGAGTATTAGGGGAAGTAAATGTCAGGAGGATCTTGTTACAGAACAAGGAACTCCAGTCCTTGGGTGTCACAGTGAAGCAGAGGATAAAATAGAGCAGGTCTTTTCTGTGTTTTGATCTACAAGAAAATCACTGGCGTCTAATTTCAAAGTAGTTTGAAGACATGAGATCGAATGTGGTACGTCTTTCTCCAAATAAAAAAACCTGCACTTAGAGTAGTACTCTTACTTAATGCTTAGGTTCAGATACTGATTTTTGAAAAGAAACTGAACCATTTACTTAAAGAACAGTTATGTCACAGGACAAAACAGAACATTCATGCCTTTGCTTCTTTACGGCTACAGCTTTTATTCGATCTTGAGTTCTGCTTGTGTTTGCAGTTAGCCCTTAACGGGTATTTTTTTTTAGCCTGCTTACCACCTTCAGGGGCTAAGAGTAGTGGATTTGCCAGCTTGCCACAGGCTCAGGCTTCAAATATGCTATGTTTATTTAATTTACTCCTAGATGGCATGGTTTTAATGCAGGGTATTCCCCATAACTCTCTCTTCAAAACGTACATTCTAAGAAAGATTCTTCTCTCACCACTATTAACATAAATTTTTTTGTGTGTCTAGGGAGGGGCAGGGCAGAAATCACAATATGATCTTCCTCCACTACAACAAGAAAATTTAAATTCTAGTTGGATGGGAATGAATACTTACTTGTTTGGTAACTCCCTTCTCCCCTGCTATATCAAAATTTATAACTGCTTATTACAGAAGTTGCTACACAAAGACAGTTTGCCTCCTATTTAATGTCTTTGTGTTAGCTTCTACAGGGTAACCCAATCCTAGCAGCAGAACCCTTACAGCATATCAAAATGGTACATCATGTGGCATGAAGTTATTTATGGATAATTGCACAATGTTACAAAATTCATGTAGCAATTTTAAGTGCATTTGTTAAGGTGATGTTGCATGAAGTACTGTTGGCATTAATTATTCTATTAAAACCTCCTCCCAGTAAAGAGAGAAAAATATCGTTGATCAAAAAAATCTTACAGAATTCTAGAAACCTTGCCACCTTAAATGGCTGAGGCCAAATGTAAATAATTACCATGGGCTTGAATAAAAATTGCACTTGTATAAAAGAACAAAATTTAGCCCACATTAATAACCTTCTTATTACTTTTCCAAAAAGAAGTAATAAAACATCAAGTAGTTCATTCCTTGTGGCTTCACACAGTGAAGTTCATGCTAAATGGCCCAGAAGGAAGTTTCTCAATAGCTATCTTTTGTGAACACATCATCAGTTTCATCATCATTCATCCCTCTTTGATAGCGTACTGACGAGAAGGCACTCCAGTGAAGACGCTTCTTTTTATAGAGATACCACACTAATCCGACAATGAAGACCAAGATAATAAGCAAGGCAAACGCTACAGCCACCCCAGTATGATTAGAACCTGTAAAGGAACAAAACACAAACAGTTATTCTTTAAGAGTTTTAGTAAGAATATTTTGTCATGGGGCTGATGCTTAGGTAGCTATACACTAATACTGCATGCATTTAATTGAAGTTAAGGCAAACTGCTTCATCATATTAATAGTCTGCACCTCATCAAGTGGGAAGTTAGGTTCCCATATGAATCAGCATCTACCAGCTTATTTTGATCGTTCTATTGTTAATTTCCTAATCATATTTAGGTTGGAAGGGACCTCAGGAGGTCAAAAAACCTAGTAAATGCTGCACTCATGTCAAGGTTTGTATACTTCAGAAATCTAATGAGTTCCTGGGCTCTCTTGGAGTGGAAGGGAATTATGCTTCCCTTGGACTGAAAAGATCTTGGTGAGATCTTCCTTAGCGGCACGAAGTTAAATCTATTCCTGCATTTCCACTTCAGTGAAAATGTATACAAAATCAGAAAGATTCCACTGCTTCTCAGGGACTTGCTTGCCTAACGCTTCAGTAACTGCTTTCTTTCCCATACAGAGCAGAGTACGAGGAGATAACATGAGACCTGAGTTTTTCTGGAGCTGCCAAGCATTGTTTTCAGAAGCCTCCTCAAGACTGAAAACACAATCTGCAGTACCTGCTTACTTGGTATCTCTTACAAGCAGGAGTCTTTCCGTTCCCACCTACAGACTCACCCATGAGAAATACCCTGCGGTAAGAAGCGGTAGCAACTACTCTATGCTCTCAATTTCAGTTCTCTCCCTTACCCTTTAAGTGGATAGAGGGAGCCAGGAGAAGTATATTCCTAAAGAATTTGTCCCTGAATGCAATTTTATGGCAAAACAGCAACAGAAGGCTCTTGCTTAGGCAGAGATACTTGATAGGTTCTTCTGTGAATTGCATTTTCATTATTTCAACACAGACTTTTCCCATCGAAAAAAGAAAATCCTGACTATAGTCACTACAAAATTAAGTCTCTGCTAAAATCAGTGCTTCCGTACCTAATGGAGCTTTACAAACCACTCTGCTTTGACTACGACTGCAGTCAACTTTGGACCACGTGCCAGTTGTAGACAGGATAACACTGCATTTTTCATTGACTTCTGCAGTTTTATTTTCCCAGTTGACGTAATTAACTGATGAGCCATCAAGCCAGTTCAGGGACTGATCTGTTGGGGGAGGGGGTGGAAAATTGCTTAGTTTAGATCATCAAAACATGCTGTAATGCTACACAATGTCATTCGCAATCTGTTGATTTCTTTACGTTGCTAAAAGAAACAGGGATGACTATCTTTCCCGTACAGTAAAAGCAGTAAGTATGAACCATCACTTTTAGCCACACCTCTTTGCCAGATCTTTAGCATTTGATGCATTTGCAGCTTAACCATTAGGCACCGATGACACTGGGGGGGAAAATGAATTTCAGTGATTACTGATTATCTTAAATGCGCAACAGGAAGAGACTTAAACTACAGTGAAGTCCAAAGGGTTTTATAATGCTAAATGAGGGATTCCAACCTCAGGCAGGAGTTACTGTAGGCTATCAACACTACAAAACTGTATTCTTATTTGAAGATTTATGGCTTTTTATTTACCACATGAAACACCCATGCTTATACAAGGTTGCTACTTCTTACCCTTAGAGCTCTGAGCCAGGCCAAGCCATACGTTCTTGGTGATGAGATCATTTTCCTTTATGTGTGTGCTCACAAATGCATTTTCTTCAGCATCCACTATAGTCAGAAGCGTTGCTGAAGGATCTAAGGGGAAGAAAAAAGCTGGTCAGAATTGCAACTTCAGAGGTTTTTCATTGTGCTTGTACTCTGAGTTTTCTGTGGGAACAATTACTATGAGAAAAGATTTGCTGATCTGGGCCTGTAAAATCAGCTTAAAGTAACCTGCAGAATAAAGACATAAACCTCCCATTCCCTAAAATACAGCATGTTATACAAGACAGCTTCAGATGACTGGTTATTCAAGCAGGTCATACAAAATAAAACTGGAGTAAACTTACTGCAGCTGTACACTACGTACCTGGAAGTTATAAAAAGAGATGACACATTCAGAACTACTAGTCTTGTCCAAGCAATAAGCCCTTTTCAAGAATGTAGATGAACAACAGCTCAGCATTTTGCCGAGTCAAGCTAATTTCTAAATCAATTCGTCGTTGTGCCGCAGGTTTTTATATACAGTGTCATAGGAATTAAAGAATAAGAAGGAAGAAAGGATATACTGGAGACAGATTCAGAGTGTCCCCATTCTTTACAAGTATATGCAAACGTAAGCCAGAAGTTTCATTTAGAGAAAAATCGCTTTCTCTTTCAACTACCAGGCCAGGTAGGACTCAGTAGAGAACCGCATTCAGGACTGTGACTACTTGCACCGTTCCTTTTTCATCCTACACAGCATAGTCAACTTTACATAAGATAATTCAATAAAAGAAAGTTATGACAGTCACTAGCTTCTAAGCTAAGGTGATTAAAAATTCTGTACATGAGACTGCTTAACATCATCTTCCACAACACAATTCCCCACATAGCTTATCAAAGAAGAGAGAAAATCCTTTAAATCTGACAAAGTTTTTTAGTGACATTATAGATACTATTAAGGCGCATAAGGTACATCCTTTGAAGCATTTGATAGGTTAGCAAGCTCCCCATTAGCAAGCAGCTAATGCAAGGATATAATAAGAAAGCACTGCTAACAGCACGAACTTTATTATAAATAAAGTTAATTGTACGCAAATAAAGTGATTCCTGCCAAACTGCAAGCCTTAAATTTCTGAATCGTCTATCAATGGCTATCTGCATTTTACTTGCAGATACCTGTGTGCCAAGCAAGCTGTCAGCACAGTGCAGCGTTTTATCATGCACCTTTATCAGATGTTCAAAGATAAAGCTTCCTATTACTTTTCCTAAACCAAAGCAGCACAAAAGCTGAAAAGCCGAAGTATAGCCAGAGTAGGTTTTTCGGTTGTTGGGTTTCATTTCTTTTTGAATAGTGGACTAACTACAAGTTGTAATGCGATAGAGAGTCTAAACGTACTCAGTTTCTGGCAGACTTTCTTAGCATCTTCCACATTATACACTGAAAAATTGTAGAACGCCATGTCAAATGCGTAACAATGATCCTTATACTGTATCCATTGTAGGCTTCCACCGATCTGTGGGCATCCTGGGGCTCTGCTCACTTGCTTTAACTGTAATTGCCTCTCTGCAAAGACAAAGAAATTGGCATTATTTCTGCTGCTGGGGTTTGTGCATAGTCTCTTTGTAGTAACAGGACAGTGAGTATTAACAAGGCCTACTCTCCTACCAATAACCATGATTCAATTAACTTACATTCCTTCTTCATGTGTCATAGATTAATTTATTTAAAAATAAGCATAAGAAAAGTCCCAGAGTCTTAGGAATGACTTTTTTCTTGCCTTTTAGGGGGTTTTGAAGTTTCTTGTATGTGTTTGATAACAATTTTGATTCAGAAAAGATACACACAGTTCAATATTCGTATCACAGGTGATCAAAAAGCGAGCAGGGTTGTTTTAGATTTCCACCACTGGAATGGACAGAATTAATCTCCCTTAAGTGTTTTATCATTCCTGAGAGACAACTCATCTTAAAGAGGCAATCATGTGCAGTGTTTCAGCCTTCATTTCTAGTTCTAAATACAACATCTAAAGATAGACTACATAAGGCAACTAAACAAAACATTAAAAATAACACTTACTGTTTGGAGGGCTGTAGCAAATGGCGCCTTCAGCAACATTTGTACATTTTGTACGGTTCCAAGATCCTTTAGTATCCAACAGAACACAGTTCCCAGTAGTATTTGAGTTTTCTAATTCCCAAGGATAGTAGTCAGAGTCGCTTCCATCTGACCATTCAAAATTAGCTTTACTTCCCTAATTAAAGGAAAAAACCCACAACTTTTAAACCACAGCTTTTAAACCACATGGTTGTGGTTTAAGTCTTGACAGTCATTAGTAAGTCATGTAGCAATATTTATACCTTGTAGAATGATAAATTAACGTGCAGGTGGCCTCATTTTCCAAATCCATACTAAATAAGTGTACAACATAGTTCACATTTTCCAATCAATTCTTAACATAGAAATCCAGGATTATTTGTGGGAACTGAGAAAGTGCGGCACGTTTCTAAGTTTAAACCTGCAGTGTGCCTTGTTTTATTCTATGGTGAACATTTTACTTAATTTCATCCTTCTGTGTCATTTAAGCAGTCTCTCTTCCTTGCTATGATCGTTATTAGATGTGTTTCAAACTGCTAAACTGTCAAGATGGCCCCAGTGAGCCATTCCCAGCTGGGCAGCTTGGGAACGGTCTGCTGTGCTGGCTCCTACTTCAGATACACCTGCTGGAACCCATGACGACGAAGAGTCAGATGTGAGAAGTGGAGGGACCCACTCAGACCGAAGGACAGGCAGAGGTAGCAAAGGTAGGCACAGAAATCATACACCTCTGCAGGGGGGTATTCCTGCCAATTAACTACCATGACCAGGTCTGGCAATCGGTGTGCGGAGCAGGGTCAGGGCCACAGGTTTTGGCTCCTAGGTTAAGCAGACAGAGGAGAAAAATGATCTGCAGTTGCCTCTTGCTATGTCTCCTGGGAGAAGGGATGTGTAACTTTGCTGGAGCTCCAGTTCCTTGGAGAAGCCAGCCCTGACCTGGACTAAGCAGGCTCCACACAGCCCCGTCTGATGGTATTTGCGAATGGAATCTGATCCTAGAGAGTCATAAAATCTGGAGCCTCTAAAGGTAGCATTGCAAATTGTGCTTCCTTGTGCTGCAAGGAATGATTATAATAATAATAATAATAATACAATAATTGTATTATTTTAAAATGTCAAGGATTTGGAAAAATATCTTAGTGCGGCTACATACACTAAAATTCAACATACTTAACATACGTTACACAGGGCTGAAAAAGTAGGTTATTTAATACATGGAATAGACATTCCAAAAAACTGGAAAAAAGCATCAGAAAACATTTCATATCCTGTGCAGAAAGTTATTTACAAGCTCTGTTACTGACATCACCAACAGTATATACTTACATCATGAACTGACAACCCAAGCCACAGAGGATAGCCATCCTGCTTGACAATATCTTCTAGAAACAACTGTTGTGATTCACTGTGTACACTTGCTAAATCACTGCTATTTTGTTTGCATTCTCTCAATGCCTCATACCACGTTAACTTTTTCTGAAGGATCCTGTATGTTCTGTTTCCATGTGGAATAGAGTCAGGCAATGGAGGCTTGTGCTCCTGGGGTCCTATTTCAAAGAATAGGATGACAACAAGTTCTGTGCACTTCATTCATGTTACTAGGAACGTATAGAGAGCATTAAAATCCATCTACACCAATGTAACTCAAGAATTAAAGCCACTTAAGTTATCTTTTGCTGCTTTGAACATTACGAGTAGTTGACAGAGAAGTACAGCAAACACATTTCTCCTGATCAGAGTATTATAGCTGTGATGCACAGACTGACGATATAACCCCAGAAGCCCATGACAGCTGTGCCATGCGTTTCACGGGGAGCAAAACCAAAGCCTTATATAGCAGGTACTGCAGAACTAAGACTTAAATTATGACCCTCATCCAACACTCCAATATGAGACATAAATCTTCTCTACTACTTACCCCTTTCGATTTTACAGGCGAGAATACTGTACACATTATAGTGATGAGCATGCCAACTTTGAGAATAATTATAAATATCCCAAAAGCCGTCAAGATTCACACCAGCAAAAAAACTGTTCTTCTTTATGTTAGGTCTTCCCAGCCTCCAGTTATTGTAAGTCAGATGAGTTTCATCATACCACTTGAGAACTTTGTCTGTGGAAAACATTGCGTATTTATTAAAACATTGGCATTATGTGTACAAATACCATTTAACTTTCAATATGTTAATGACTTTAACAGATATTCTCTTCGGAAAAAATGCAGTGATACTCTAAGTTACTGTAAATCAGTTCCATATACAATGCTAAATATGTTAATATTACTCATCCAGGCCCTTTTAAGTTCTGCTTTCCAGGGAAATCAAATCTAGACTAAACAGAACATACTGGATCCAATTATCACTCAAACAGAAAGCATGTCGTTATTTTCTTCTAGAAGATAAATACAAATATAAAGCATCATCATAGGTTTGCATTCAGTTTTACTTTAGTTGTATACTGAAACATGCAAGAAACAGGCACTTAATGCTGCAAACTTAGTCTCCAATCCAGTTATTAAGAAAAAAAACCCTTAAAACTTACCACTGTCGTCATAAATCACACCCAGCCAGACCCACATAGCCAGACCGCTGAATGAACGAAGCTGCTCAGTAACGAAGTTATTCTCTTCTTCATCTCGAACACTCAAAACAAATGCTTCTGGGTCTGTTGAAAATTTTTTAAAATTACTTTCTTACAAATTCACCTTTCAGTTACAAAACAGAAAAAAAATTTAATTTATTATTGTTAATAATTATTACAGATAGGTCGAGAATGTGTAACGGATAGACCTTTATAACATAATAACTAAACGAACAGTGTGAAAACAATTTTCAAAGGTATTATCAACAGTGCTTCCCCTGGTTTTCTGGATAAGTGAAAGACATTAGCTCCAGAGATATTTGTGAGTCCTACTGTCAAGTTGTATGTAGTAAAACTTCTCTGCATAGAACATAAAATATCGGCAATCTTTCCTGATTTTCTTGAACTGCCTAGTAGGGAAACAGTATTAAGTAAAAGACTGAATTGAAATCAATTCATGAAAAATAAAAAGAGTTTCTGGAAAGATGCATGCCTGAAGTGCCATTGGCAATGGTTTGCTAGAAGAGGGAAGCTGTTCCTAAGCTTGTACTTTGATCAGGATGGACAGGAAAAGCCCACATGCTTTTCTGAATTGGACTATTCTCAGTCTGTTTACTTTGTTCACCTAAGTGTTCCACACAGCAAGGAAGTAAATGTGACTGTAAAGCCAGAATGCTGCCAAGAGGATGACAATTACCCAAGCTGTTTAAAATTTGCATATTACAAAGATTAACACGCGCCCCCCCAAGTTTCCAGTTTTTCAGGGATCTCAGAATTTAATAATTCCTAGCCATCTCTCTCTCTCAAACTCTCCTACCCACGCTCTGGCACTTTTTATCAGAGCAGTGCAAGGGCAAAGAGCATGAGGCAGCGCAACACACGCCACCACCTTTCCCAACACTCACTTTGCTGTCATTTTAAGACAGTGACTCAGATCTAAAACTCACCTTCCTCAAGCTGATGTAAGTCCATAAATGCCTGTAATATGACAAAGTACTTACTCATTTTCTTGCATAAATGATGAGCTTCTTGAGACTTCAGTTCTCTCCATCTATTTTTTGTTATCATAAAAGTGTAACAATTGTTTCTAAATGATATCCAGGGTGTATTTTTAATCTTATGTGGGCACTTAACTTGTGTAACGGGTTCTTTTTCAATCTTCTCTAAGGGGAAGGAAAGAAGACATTCAGGACATCGCTTATTAATAACAACACTTAACCTGACACACCACAAACCACTTTCAGGTACCATTTTAAACCATGCAAGACAAATTAACTGCCATCCTCTAAACATGTAATACACTATTGCTTGCAGTTTCCTCATGATGGTGATTTTTTTAAAGTAACAAAACCAGCAGTAAGCGTTATCGAAGAATACAGATGATAACAACTTTTCAGAATCGTTATGTTATATAGGTTTAAGAATAAAATCCCTACGTAAAAATGGTAAGCGTGGGCCAATAACTAAAAGCTCTTATTGCCTCTTGTATGAAGGCAGATCACAATAACAAATAAGCTACTTCATAGCTGACAACACATCTTAATTCTGTGGCTTTATCTAGTATTTGAGGAGTGAGAAGGACTCTTCCTGCAGCTGCTTAGATTGAAAGCACAAAATAGTTAAGGATGTCATAATGCCAAGTATACACTTTACTGTGACTCAGTATGTACAATGGCTTAACTGTGTCCCCTCAAAGAAAAAAACGAAAAAAAAATTAGAGTGGTCTCATAGGGAAGAAATCTGTGATAAGTTCTCAGCAAGATCTTTTTTATTTTTCAGCAAAGGGCCGTGCTACATATGTATCCCCCCAAAAAAGATGTCCTGCTATATCCCCATCTGTCTTGCTATAATTGGTATATATTTAGAAGGGTTTTGTGAACTGCAGATGAGTTTAATTTACACCTTCCAACTCAGTGTCTACCTGCTATCTTTATTCTCCATGTAGTCATGTACCTCCTCCTGCATAGACTTTCCACGTCTGAAGAGACTTCAAAAGGTCCCAATATTAAGATGTAAATAGTACAGAGGTAGTTGAATCTTCTCCCACATGCAAGCAGGAGAGAGTCGTATGCAACAATCTTACAGAACCAGTGCAAAGGTAGAATCAGTTGGCAATATGAAGGGTACACTCTGGCCCAATGCACCCATGCCAAACTCATTTGTAAGGAACATGTGGAATAAGACCAATAGGTGCATGCCCCCCTATTTGAAGTTTGTTTCTTTTTTTCCTGGCATGCGAATCAGCCTGTCTGAGGAAATGTAAGTTAAAAAAAAGGTTGTAATTTTGAAGTTAAAATCTGGAATTATCAAATATGCTTCGCAATAAAACAAAAATGAGCTTTTATAAATATTATGCTAGGATACATACTTTCTGATGCATAGCAAATAGCACCTCGATTTTCAGAGGAACAGTCAGATGTTTTCCAGAAGCCATCCGTATCCAAAAATACACATTCTTCACTTGTTTCTTCATCATCTTCAGACCAGCGACTAAAACTAACATGTTTCCCATCCAGCCAGCCATAATGTTTTCCACTCTAGCATTGTATAAGTAAAAGGGATGAGCTTACACAGTAATAAATATTAGGTACAGATAATGACATGATAATATATTTACATTGGCTAGACACTTACAGTGTCTCTGGTGAGAACTATAAATGTTCTACTGCCCTTGTGATCTGATCTGCCGCTCACAATACAACAAGTTTTGCTATTTTAAGTTTTGGAGTTGCAAAAATATGAATTAGCTGAAGTGGACAGCAAATTATCAAATGGTGATGTTTAACTACCATGCTTACAGAGGAAGGCCTGGCAATGAGATGTTGAAATTGCATAATTTGCACCTGTAAATCAGTGGTGGATATAATTATCTGGTCTTGGAAAACGGATAGTATCTGAGAATAAGGCCCAGTCTCAGTTACTCCAAACTGAAAGCAATATATAAATACTTAACTGATTTAATAAATCAGATGCGTTCCTGCCCTGGAGGATGCAGGAGGCATTAAGAAAAAACCCACATACAACAAGTGTGGGTGCTATCCTCTAAGAATCCTACATTTTAAAGTTTTCTTCAGGAAATCCCCCTGCTGCTTTGTAATTCAATTTATCTTGTATCTTTCTTTTGTGTCTATGATTCCAGCACTGGAGTAACAAGTTCTGTTGACCCATTTCATTATAATTTCCTTTCATGTGACTTTTTAATCGTGCCCAAATAACAAAGCGTTGCAATAGTGAAAAGCTAGTGCATGCCTGAGTCATATGCAGCAAAATGAATAATTTGATCTTCACTTACAGATAAAGATTCAAGGAGGAGGGAAAATAGGTCATTCTGGTTTACCCATGTTCACTAAGATTAAATGCCTACTTTCTTTTAAAAGTATTCTTCATAAAGTATATACTCAAATTTCTATTCCCCTCCCGCCCCCACTTTGCCTACAAGACTCAGTAGACCATTACTGACAGAGGAAGATCATAACACCACAGATGCTGAGTGAGCACCATTAACCTTTGTAGGTAAGGCACTTCCCAAATAAATTTTAACTTTTTTTCTTGCAATTTCAAGAGTCATGTGCTTGACAAAAAAGATAAACTCTGCAAGCAAGCCCAAACCATTTCATTAACAGCTGAGAAAGCTCTTGATCCACAGTGAAGATCTTCAAGAGGTCCTCTGGCTATTAATAATGGCAAAGTGGTACCTCCTGCATCAACTTTTCCAAAGACAAAACAAACAGAAGAAAAAATGAAAACCCCACTAACCTGTCTCAGGGATGACTCCCTCTAACTCAAAACACAGGCACAGATAACATGAAGTAACAACAGAATCTAAGTTAAGCTTTAGAAATGTATCTCCAGAAGTGTTCAATGATTCATTTTGGATTTTATTTGCCAGTTCTAGTTTCTCCCTTTTAAAGCAGATTTTGGATTGTCTTTCTAGAGTGGTACTGTAAACAGTGGCAGTGACATTAGATGGCAACACTAATTACTCATTTGTTAACAAAACAGACAAAGATGACTCCGTGATCTATGTTGCTGCCACCCTACACTACATCCCTTCACCCTATAATCTTTTAAAAGAATTGTCGTCTCATCATCAATCTGTCCAGTGGAGTTCAACAACTATGTAACTTAGAGAACTGAAGAATTAGAATATTAATCTTGAGACCCTCCAGACTGTTATCCCTAAAAGAAAACAGCTACCCCAGAAATTAATTTTTCATTGCTTTTCTTTATCTCAGTTTCTATTTCACACAACTCTGAAAATTACCCTAAGCCACAGTCTGAGGGGAAAATAAAACTTACATCTCTGCTGAAGAGTCCAATCCACAGTGGGTAATTACGAAGGGCAGCCTGAACAGCGAGAAAAGCCTGCTGGAACTGATCTGTGATGCTAACCAGCTGCATCTTGTTATTTATGCACGCAGCCATTGCATCATTCCAGGACAAATTCTTCGGAATTACCATGTATTGAACATTTTGATAGCTCAATGTTTCATTAAGGACTTGCTCTGTTTGGTTATCAGCAGTTCCTATACAAAAGAAAGAAATCCAGTTAAACGGTGGTTAAACACTGGAATACATTTTAAACTCCCAATTTCTCTGTAACAAACATAAAAACCTGTTTCAATTCCCACTGGGGAAAAAAAAAAAAAAAAAAATCACAGAAATCACAGAACGGTAGGGGTTGGAAGGGACCTCTGAAGATCATCTGGTCCAACCCCCCTGCCAAGGCAGGATCACCCAGGGCAGGTTGCACGGGAACGCGTCCAGTTGGGTTTTGAAGGTCTCCACAGAAGGAGACTCCACAACCTCTCTGGGAAGCCCGTTCCAGTGCTCCATCACCCTCACAGTGAAGAAGTTTTTCCTCATGCTGAGGTGGAACTTCCTGTGCTGCAGTTTGTGCCCATTGCCCCTCGTCCTATCACTGGGCATAAATTCTTAGACAGTAGATTATGCTAATAATTATAGTTAGAAGCAAATACATTTGACACATTAAATAGAAATTATATAAGAGAAAAAATAATAAGGATTATTTTCAGCCAATCTATTTTTATGTACCTTTCTCTCAATTCAGGTTCACACCTTTTTATATTTTCTGTTTTTAACTAACTGATAAATAATGTTAAGAATTCTATTTATTGAATTAGAAGCATACTCTATGATTGTAATTAAATACATGAAGGGGAGAGCGACTGCTCTCTGCTGCAATATAGCAACTTGACTCATTTATCTCCGTGGAGCCTGTGGATTTATGCTTATGCAAATCTAATGGGCCACAAAACCTGTCTATGCAGATCTTATAGTGTACAGCACCGTCCCAGAATTCCTTACTGCCATCCATGGGTACAGCGGGAATTGATTTTGCCTCCACATGTGCTTAACTAATTGCAGAAAATCCACGTTGCATAGGGAGGGGTATAACTCACTATTTGTGCTCTAAGCATTGAGTGTTATCACAGTTATCGGCATCATACTGAGGCATGCAGCTCAGCAATGCATAGCAACTGCAGTTAATAAAAGATGCAAACATTCCCATGGGTGCTAGGTTAAAGCACCTGGTAACCCCCAAAATTTTATACACAACCAAAAATAAACTGGCTCTCCAAAAGGGAGAAAAAACCTGGCATGTAAAATACCTGAAGCAGAAGAAGGCTCACAGAGAGAGAGAAAAAAAATAAAATACCAATCACTCTATAAATAACAGGATATAAATGGCTGATTTTTAGGCTGACAGGGCCATTTTCCAAAATACAAGGTGACAAACATAGTATTAATCTGATACTGATATGCAATTTACAGCTTTCAATAGATTAGAGAAGTGTCAAGAGTGAAACAGATTGTTTGAAGTGGTTTGTGCCTGCTGCCAAATGCCTTCACTTAGTAAACAGCTACAAAAAAGAACCATGGAACCAAGGGTGCCATCACACAGCAAGGGGTACCAAACTGGAAACAAAGTAGTAAGGAAAATGCCCATTTCTGAAAGAAGTAATTACTGTTGATTAAGGTCTCAAGAAGGTCTACAAATCACAATCATGCCAAGATTTCCAAGGAACCTGAATCATCTTTTTCCCTAGGATAAAGCCCTAGGTAACCTGGACTCTCTCACAGCTGTCCCTGCAACTTGCTGAGGACCCTTCCAATCTGAATTATCGTTAGATCCCTAATACAAGGATAATACAAGACAATACCATACCAGGACACATTCTCAGGCAGTCCACAAACCTTTCTCACTACACCTTCTACAGCTGTGGCTTGGAAGAAGTCCTTAGTATTTTAGTCAGTCCAGATTAATTGTATCAATCTACACAGATATATTGTCAACCTCCTATTAATAAAAATCCCCTTTTCCAATTTTATGACTACATCTTTTCCATCCAGACTTCTAATCTGGACACTTGGAATTTCTGAAGTATTTGGCACTGAAATAAAGATGATTTTTTGTGTTAAATAGGGTGGAGGCCAAGGGGGCAGGAAAATCTCTCTGCCTATTTGAGAATGAAGAAGGTGGGCATATTCTTGGATGTTTTGCACACCTGTTCTTGTTTTTTTAAGATAGCATGGCAGTTACTTAAAAAGATTATTTACACAACAGAACACATTCAGAAGTGGGTATGCTGAACATTAGCCCATGGCAGTAATTAAATGTGTATAATTGCTATATGCGTTTGATCTGATGCCAGAAATTGGTGTCGACCAACCCACCTGAGTATTATTTTTAGTTTGGATTAAGAAAACCCACTCACACCAACAGATCTGTAAAAAGCTAGGGAAAGCTGTATGACTCCAAATTATCACTCATGTATGCCCATGTACGCTCTCAACGTTTGCTCTAGGGAGATTTCAACGTTAAGAGCATATGATACCTCATATTCTGATAGCACTAAAAACCACAGGATATGTTTAAGGAGGATGGAAATATTGTGAGATTCCTTCCCAGGGCTTCTCACTTCCACAGTTCTGCAGAGGAAAAAAGGAATCACTTGTTCCACCCCTTGATGTACATGACCTCTATACCCAAAGAACATTTAAGGCCTGTCTGCTGAAGTATGGTTCCATTGAAAATACACAGAGTTTCTCAGGAAAACAGATCCCCTCTGAACTGGGCTATGAAAAATGAAAGGGAAAATTCTGAATGGCTGATAACATAGGTCCCAGGATCACCCTCCACACTCTGCTTTTCCAAAATTTACCTGCTCAGTCTCTACAAGAATCTTGCTCTTCAAGTGCAATAATTTACATGCATTAAAAGGTCTCCTGGCACACGCATCTTAACTGCAATCTCTGTCTGTAATTTATTTTGACTCTTTCAGACTTACCTATAGGTCGCTGGCATATACCCAAGAAATGCCTGTCAGCACAAGCAGTGAAATTCCATGTTCCAACATACTGTGATTTGGGATCATTGAGGATTACACCACACTGATTGTTAAATTCTTCATCAAAAAGCTGAAACCCAGAAATATGCTTATCAGACTCAAACAAGGCATAAACATACTTGTGTAGAGAAAGTGAAGTAAGATGAGGCTAAGAGAACCCAAGCTGTCTGAACATGTTTAAGAAGTTTCAAAGGAGTTGTGCAATACAGCTTACCTGTTTTACAAACACTACCAGGTGCCTGGACTCAAAAAGAATCCGCAAGTTAAACATAGGGTAGAATATTAAATGAAATGACTTAACACTTAAAATAAATCTTGTTTGTGGGTGTGATTTGATTACATTTATTATGATTCACCTTGGATAGAGCAGCGAGCAAAATACCAACGTATAATGGTTTACAGATGCATTCTAAGTGTAAGTGAACCAAGAATTATTGACATCTTTTTGATGACTGTTTTCATATAGTCTTTAAATGACAAATAAAAGTTCCAGAAGAGTCAGTAAATAGTTGTTTCAGCTTTTTTCATTCACCCTTTAGTGTTTCATATCTCATTTCAGAAACTGTCATCCAAATAAAGGTAAACGGAACTCCATTAGTGTCAGTCACCTTGTTTGTCAATTAAAACCACTAACTGGTGGATATGGTCTGTTACATATTTTTGCTCCCCCACCCCGTCAATATTCCAGACTTCATTACTCAATAGTCAAGAGGAGTCAAAAGTTAGAACTTACATCCAGTGGAATTTTCCTTAATCTTCCTGTCAGGAGTGGATGAAAGTTACTATACAACAGTCTACTCTCATCTATCCATTTGTTTTCCCTTGTGCTGAACAGAAACTGCAAACCAATCCAAATATCTTTTGGCATACCAGGAAGCAAGGATGTTATATAATCTGTTGGGAGAACAGTAAACGTGCATATTGTGGATCAGACAACAACGGTACATCTGAAAAAAAACACTTCACGTAAGTAAGATATTGCAACCCCCATTTGTATTAACTTTATTTTTCCAGCCCTTTATGATTGCCAAGTGCTTATCAACCCTTCCTTCCATAAGATAACACCTTTCACGTTCATTTTTTCTGAAAGGAGCAGACTATTGGTATTTGTCCTCCAAATTCTCATCTGAGGAGCAGGTAGTGGATTTAACCTGTTTCTCTGCCCACTACTTGGTGTATTCTTGCACTTGAATCCGAATTTCAGAAGCTGCTTTTCCACAGGTCTGCAAGATCTGTTGTCTCCCTGCAGAGATAATAGAAGAGCCCCCTCCTGCCATCCCTGACTTGATGGAGGAAGTCTTATCTCCCATCTTGCTCTCCTACTGACATATGCCATAAATTAGAACCATTTCTTGGATTCTGGCAGAGTTTACCCACCCCACCATGAGAGAAAGCAGCACAAGACAAAGGAAGTCAGGTTTAGTTGGGAAAAAAATTCAGCCAGGAAAACCTTAAATCAGACCCCTCTTAGGGAGCATTCTGGCATGAAACAATGGGTTTTGGTAACCCCCCAGGTACCAAAGGCGTCCTCTGAGATTGTCTAGATTAGGAAGACAAATTGAAGTTATGTAATTAGCCACTGCTGACACTAACTACTGACCACATGCCAGACTAGCCTCAGCCTATTTTCTGAGCTAGACAAAGCCATTGAAGATTTACAAGTCAGAGCTAGCCAGCCTCCTAATAGCACTGGGAAGAGCAGAAGCAGCCTACAGAAAGGAGCATGCTTCTTTAAGAGGTCTGTGCCTTCTTTCCATAGAGGTGGCCTCCACTACAGAGGGGGAAAGAAAAACAAACAAGAAACAATAAAAAAAACCACTTCCATATTGCACCAAACCAGACACAAGATCGTGCTATGTAACATTTCAGAATGGCTATGCTTTTGCAATCTCAAAAGCATCCAAAACCACACAGGTCTCAGACATGTATATTCCTGTATGGTTTCAACCCTATTCCTCCCAATTACCATTCAGCTGCTGCCTGCAGGTACACTAGTGGCCTCCCTAGTCCACCTTCCATATTCCACTTGGCAAGAGGTTATTTGCTTTTAAGAAAACACACAATATGCAGACTGTAGAATTCAACTGAGATACTTCAGATATACCTGCAGAAAACTGTTACCTATCCACAAGAATACAGATGCACATACAGCTGTCTCATTCAGCAGTTTATTGCTGAACATTACTTTCAGCCAATGTGAACATATTTTTTCCTTGTTGCATTTACCTCAATGACTGTAGTTTATATGACAGCTGAGAGGCAGGTCCCAAAGGTGGAACAACTCTTTTTGTGTTTTGCAGTCCCCCTGCCTGCCACCCTCCTATCAGTGTCCTGGAGGCTTGCAGGTGGTCGGTTTAGACACACTGCCACGTTAAGCTGCTCAGCACCCTCAGACACAGAGGGTCCTACGTGCTCCAGAGCGCATTGTGTTTGCCATCTCGTTCCCACACAGACAGCTGAGCTTGTCCTGGAAGCAGCTCCTAAGGTGGTTTTCACAGTGCAAAGTCTACAGTCTCAGTTATGTTTTAACTTGCAAAGCAAAACATGGGAATACTTCATTCAGTGGTGACCCTTCTATCCTCAACCCTTAATGCAAGGTTTCACAATTTTTTATTTTTATAACAGGTTAAGTTCATAGAGAGAAGCTGCTCTTCGAACTGGCTCAAATGTTTGCTGACTGCATTTCCATGTTATGTTTCCAGTGATGCAAACAACAACAGACAACGCATTTTTAACTGGTCTTGGATTTTTAGAATGCTCCCAGTATGCCTGTAGATAACCAAGTGATTTTACGCTCAAGTTCTTAAGTAGAACTATACTCAATTTGGAAGAGAAGCTGCATATTAAAAGTTCCCCCAGTTCACCATCATACCTTGCTCAGCTTGATTTGAGATAGATGGAAGAGAGCCTCCAAAAGTTACACACTTTTCATTAGCTGCATTAAATGTTAAATATTCGGGTTTCATCTTTAGAAAACACTGCAAAATAAACATAATGAAACCGATTTTCATCATACCATCGCTTCCTAAGAAATAACTTGTAAGAAAAGGTTCTTAAACCAATCCTAAAATCTCACTTCTCAATTCCTGCAATAACATACAATTATTTTTCTCAGAAAGCAAGGGAACTGTTACTAGCTGCATGCATTTCTTATTAGATTCAACAGAACAGCTAAATATAAAATGGTCCCACTGACTAACTCCTCATCCACCGAGGATTAGAATTCAGTAATTTTTAATTGGCTACATCAGGGTCACATGCTGTTCCAAGAATGAGAATTCTAAAGTCACATAGGGTTGGGCCAGGAACCTGTATTGTAATGCGTTACCTTCGGGAGAAACTACGTAGGAACTAAAAAGCTATATTCTGCAATGACGTGAAGTAAATTTGCAAACCTTGGCACAATGTAGTGTGCAGATTTGACGCACTCTCCTTCTTATGTACAGAATAGTGGTTGGCACAAATAACAGGAATCGGTCTCACTAAGACTTTAGAAGACTGCCCTAAAACATAGTACTGAAATGAACTATATTAAGGCTTCTGACCTGTTGGTTCATTCTTAAAAGCTGCTTCTAATTCTTAAGTTAAGTCCTTAAGGCAACTTAGGAAGCAGAGTGCCTGCTAGCTTGCTGCCTGCCTATGATTACTCAGCAAGAGAATCAAGATGCTTCTGCCACAGAAACCTCATCCTCTCCCTTTCTAATCCTTCTCTTCCTTCAAAGCAGAGCACAAGATTAGACAATACAACCAACATTCTTGGACCTAAACATGCGGTGATGGGAAAGCAAAAAAGCCTGAAAATTACTGCTCTGAAATTAAGAAACCATCAATCCTGAATAAGAGACAGAGAAGTGGGGGAGATGATTTTAATCATTATACATAGTTTTCAAAAGCCACCTCCCAGTCCATTCCTGAACACAGGGGTTACCTGCACACCTCTTTCATTGGGGCACTCGGGCTTACTGGACTGTGAAAAATAGGTAAGGATGATCCATCTATATTATCTCTGTACCTTATTCCGGAACTGACGCCAACTTTTTGGGCAACCTCCTCTGACTGGGCGGTAACTGGGATCATGTTTCTCTAGTAAGGAGGCATTATTTTTTTCACAGATGAAGGGCAGTTTCACATTACAGTTAACTGGGTAGTCTGCAGAAAGAGAAGTTTTAAAAAAGTTATGGCAATGCCTATCACTCTAATTGCCATCCATACTTCATGACAAAACGAAGACCAATCTGAAGCGAAGTCCTTTTCAGCACAACCACAGTGAAATACCATGCAATCTAAAGCATTAAAAGTAACAGCAGAGCAAGAGGCAAACATGTATGATTTATATCAGACAGCAATATAATATTCCTAAAGATCCGGAGTCTGATCCTTTAATTCCAGTAGTAACACTTCATATAGGCAGAGACAACTTTAGAAAAATAATGAAATAAGATTTTGAATATGAGGACTCATCTCATATTCTGGCATAGAGGGTGTGTGACCTACAGGTCGTTAAAGCCAAAAGGAATCCTTTAACATCCACACAAAGAGCAACTGGCCTGTACTGCTTTACATGACTCCTACAGTAACTGGACTGGCTTCCTAGTCAAGAGCAACTTTTGGTTAATAGGTATGAGAAAAGGTTAGCAGCATACAACAAATAACAACAGAATAATCAACCATAAAAATTTGTCACCTGAATTCAGGTTTGCCTCTGGTCATTAAGAAATATTACCATGGCTTCTACTATGAGGAAGAAATAAAGGATTCAAAATTCAATCAGATTATCATCAAGAAGCCATTCACTCCTAATTCAACATCAATTTGCATTCAACATAAAGAGTTTGGGCAGTACAGCAGTTACTTTTTTTTTCCCCTCTCCAATATAATAATGACAGAGAGGTGTGAAAAAAATAAAACCAGCCTTACCTCTGTACCAGTTCTTTCTAGAAACATACCAGCAGTCTCTCAAGAATCGATCATGGAAGCGTGAAAATAACTGTAAACTGAAAATAAACATTTCAGAGTCAATCTCCAATCCAATGTGATCTTCAAGTGGAAATTCTGATAGCAACAGAGCCAGTGCAAACAAAAATTTGGGCTGGGAACTGTTTCTAGATGCCCTACGACTCTGGAAAGGACAGAGGGGGAAAAACTAGACTAGAAACAAATAGGTGGTAGGTTCATTCAGTTACGTACCATGCCCAAATTAACTTTGTTGAGGAGAGCAGAACGAGGGTAGGAGCTTATTTACCACCATGCTGCAAGTGCCGCACATTGTCAGGACAAGTTAGGGGCTATTGCCCAGGAGAATGGGCAATAGCCCCGTTTTGTTCTCACAGCAGTATACTGCTATAGTATTTTGGAAAGTCAACAATTTTCCATGTTAGAAGCACATGATCCTTTGCTGCAGCCATGAACGGCACAATGCAAAGTTCGCTGTGAGTCATCTCAGCTCTACGGGGCTATACATACTATGAGCTCTCTGAGACTGTGGCATTACTTAACTGGAAGACTGATGTCTTAAACCAACTTCCCATTCCCTGTTCTCAGGTATTTCTCAGGTACTCTCTGAGCAAATAGACCAGGGTGGGGGAGTGTGTGTGGGGGGGTGTCTGTCTGTCTGTCTCCAGAACCTTTTTTACTTGTTTTCTCAGTTCCCCGGTTATTAACAGAACATAGAAGTGGGCTTAAAAATCCAATAAAAGCATTTTAAAGATCAATGGAATACATTAGCTACGAGGACCACAGATTTCAAGGATTCACATGACAAGACTAAGATGTCAAAGACCAACAGCCTGACATCTAGAAACACCAAAAGAGACACAGAAGAAATGGATTACAAATTCAGTTTTTAAGTTATTATGAATTATTTTTTTATGTTGATAATACTTGTAATGGGAATAGAACTCAGAATTTGGCAACTAATTAAAGTATTTCAACAATATTTTGAAATATACACACTTTCTAATCGTACACACATACTATCTTAACCACTATTTGCTTTGTCTGAGCACTACACAGTTCTACTTTCTCTGTTTTAGGTACTCTATGGTCTAAGTTTAGCATGGCAAGAAGAGATGCAGGTACATGTGAACAAAAGCAGAGAACAGTGGTCACTGAATAATGCTGTATTTTTTTTCTAGCTTAGTTCAAATTATTTATCTTACTCCTTTGAGATGATACAGAGGAAGCAACCTTTTACAAATTTGGGGATAAAGTATTTTCCTTTGGAATCTGTTCTAGGCAACTATATTCCTAAAAAGCACATTAAAAAAAGATTACAATAAAGCATCCCATAATTATTCTACATACGGCGAATGATAGCTGTAGCCGTAGTCAATAAACTTCAGCCACCACTTCTGTTCGCTGTTTGATAACTGTGGAAATAAAGAACAAAAACCCCAGTATGTAACAACCTATTGAGAAAGGGCTCCAGACTCTACCAAAGATAAATCAATGACAAAATTAATTTTGACTTAAAATGCTTCTAAAACATGCAGGAATTACTATTCTTCACCAATAAGAAAGGATACAGCTCGAGACTGATATGTCAAGTGATGGACCCCTGCACCTACTAGGAAGAAAGCCCACGTTTTCCACCGTGCTGGCTAAAGCTACAGGAAACCTTACAGCGCTGTCTTAAGTGTGCGCCAGATACAACCTTCCTATAAAATTCATAGCAGGAACTCTACCAGACAACCAAGACATAGCTGCAAACTGCCTAAAGCTGATGTGGTTCCACAGGACCTCCGTTCCCTTCCTCAGAATAGTTCTGTTCTTCCAGCAGATAGCCTAACAACAGATCGTTCATAAAAAGGCTAGGGGTATAGCCGGTCAAATCCTCAAATTTCTCCTGCCTTGTAATTTCTCCTTCCAGGTAACTTCTCATCAGAACAAATTTCATGAAGAGAGCTTGCAAGCTCCTAATTTCACAAAGTAGTGTCTCACAAGCAGTAGCACTGAAGAAACACAGTAACAAAGACGTTGAAACTTTAAATGTTTCGGCAAGATTCCTTAGAATAATGTACTTTCATGCCATGAACACCACAAACACCTGACAGTAAAGGCTATCAGACCACCATGCATTTCTAGTTAAATCCTCTCATCAGGTGAAAAATGATGTATTGTCCCATACATAAAATTAAGAACTGGCACAATTGTTAGTGAAGTATTTGCAGACAATGGGATGCTTACGTGGTGGTCCTGTTGTGACACGTTCTCTCCATTTGGCGGTACATTCCCCCCCCCGCTTTTAAGCTACTTTTAAATTTTAAAATTCTTTTACAAGACTGACATTAAAATAATTATCTTTCAACTCATGCTTTCCTTTTAAGTACAATTAAAAACTACTAAGGGCAACAGGAAAAATAAAGAAATTAAGGATTAACATTTTCTTATATTGGAAAAATCGGCAAGAAAATGTCCCTATAGTGATAAGTTATCTGTTGAACAGATTACACCCCCTTACCTTTTCTATTTGAGACAGTATTGTCCTGAGTTTTGGGTAAGACTCCACAGAGGCTAAATCACTATCATTTTTTTGGCAGTAGAAAATAGCTTCCTGGAAGCTCAAGTTTTTATCCGGTACAAACCACAGCTCTGCTCCATCAACAACAAGTGGGGCTCCATGAATTCCAATTTCATCTATGCAGAGGAAATACCACATGCATAAGAACTCAATTCTGACAAACTCATCCTTTCTTTTTCTGAATGTAATAAGAAATTTCAGTTTGACACTAGGAAAAGCCAACACTCCTTCTTGCATTCTGAGCTCTCTCAGAACCAAGTTCTGTCAGTCATGACCTTTGCTGGTATCAAACAGGTATTACAGCAGCAATACAACAAAACTAATATATATAAAAAACTAATATAGAGTATTAACAACTATATACACATAGCGGAAGAATATGTAAAAAGTCCATTTACCTGGTACATACCACTCAGGTGTCTTTGGCGTGCTACCTGTCCAGAGGAAAAAAAGGGAAGAGTCACTTCAAGTTCACTGTCTAACAAGACTGTGGTCACCAATAATGTAAGTGATATATTGTACTCATGCTTGTCAGTAAACATGATGGAAAAAAATAAAAGGAGAAGGAAATCATACACAGGTTTAATAGTTTAAAACAAACTGATGTAAAACTAATTGAGTTTTGCATACCTCAGTCTTAAAAATCTGCAGTTTTCTTCCTCCCAAGCAGGATACAAGCATCAAAGTAGTATATCTACCCTTATCTCCCCACAAGAATAAAGTTTCATCCCCTGAAACACCATTTAATGAACAAGTAAAACATAAAAGCCTACTGGATTACAACACTTTTCATACTGCATGGAAAAACCTGGATTTGTGCAGATATGCCATGCCATTCTTTTGTATTCCCGTTCTTCTGTCTCACTACAATGAGGAGCTAGTACACTAGTTTTACCAGAAGGTGACTAATTCACCTAAGGTTGAAGCAAACGGTACACCCAAGATGTCTGTGGTCATGTAGTTACAAATATCACTAAGAAAGATTAAGTAAAGTCCACAAATGCTGCAACTTGGTGGCTTATATCATGTTACCTAATAAGAAGCAGCTTCTCACTTCACGGGGCAAGAAAGAATATGGGAGCAGTGATACTGCACCTTCCTCATGGTCATTTTCTGATACATCTTTGAATATTCTAAGTGCATGTCTGTTTGTATGTGACATAGGTGAGACATCTCACATACTGTCCTCTTGACAGTTCAGAGAGGAAATGATAAAATATTGTTCACAAAATTTCTGTTATTGGGCAATAATGACAACTCAGTGGTAATAAATAATAAACTCTTTTATATGAATAAATGGATGTAACTACAGTTTACCTTTTGTGATCTGGCAGACCCATTCAAGTTTAGCTTCACAATCAAAAGGCTTGAAGTAAAATTCCAGGTCTCTGCTTTCATGGAAATATAATCTCCAAAATGATCTCCGTGAAAACTGAGAGGTCTGCATAAAAGAAGAAACAGAGAACTGAGTTAGTATGGCACGGGCCTCTGAAATGTGAAATGAAACTGTAGTAATTAAAACTTAAAATTAAACTTTGGCAAAGTCAGAATATTTTACTGTGGTGTTAGTCCCACAACATATTTTGCAAAAAATGAGAAGATACAACTGTAACTCTTCAACTATTACTCTCCATCTAGTCAAGCTTGTGAAGCAATTAGGTAAACAGCTTAACGTCAGTCTACATACAAGAGATTCTTCTTGCAATGTTGTTTCTTTGGGTTTTTTGTAACACACAGGTTCTCACTGATGCTTATTACTGAATTATCTGTTGCAACCTGTTGCCCTGGAATGATTTGCATTTCTTTTGAGCAAAGAAAAAAACACCTGAACTGGCACAGAAATAATCTTATTTAAGATTACTTCTTACAATTAAACTTAAAATCTGAATTCACTCTTGCTGATCTCTCCAGTAAGGATAATTTTTTTATTATTTAGTGAAAGAACATGTCTATACCTATGAGGTAGGGAAGTTACTATAATCAGTGTCCCCTTCAAACTGCTCTCCTCTTGTCTAAAATTTTTAGTAGCTTAATAAGCTGACAGCTTCTCAGCCTGGGGTCATGAACCCAGGAGAAGAGAATGAGAGGAAATGGCTGTGAACAGAAGCAAGTGGATGCAGCTACCCTTTCCTTCTATAAATCCTAAAAGCAGAGGTGGATCTAATTAATTCTTTTAACAAAGAAGGGATGGTATTGGAATGATCTTATAAAAAGTCACGCGATGCTTCAGAAAAGTTAAAAGGCCATTATACAACTCACGCCATCAACACTAAATTAAGCAATGAAGAACACAATTGGGAATTCAACAGAAGCCTGACAGCCTGAATTAGAAACCAAACACAGCATTTACAGTCTATTTCACAATTAAACATGGAAATACACACAACAAACACAAACACACTCTCTACCCTGGCTACTGCATTCCCCTACTTCAGGTTTCAAACGTTTTCTTAATTTGCAGTTCAGAAAAATTACCTAGATGATAAAAGTTACTGGTAGGGCTCTGTTTGCTTTTTTGTTTTAAACTCCACATTACGCCCTTAAGTGTTATGTGTAATATACAAGAGCTACATAGTATGGCATTATGCAATAGAGAATGGCATTGTTACTAAAATATTTTGCAGTTCCAAAGAAGTCTTATGAAATACTGTCATTAGCACAGCGCTTGGTTCATAAAAAACTGCTTGAATAACAGAAAATTGATAATGGGTGTACATCAGGGGAACACTAGCAACTTTTTCCCTATGCAAAGAAAACATCTCAGCAGTCAACCTAAATTCAGTATATGGCTGGCAAAAGTATTTTTTCCACGTACTTCCATGTAAAAATATGCATGTTGTTACTAAAAACCTTGAAACTAACCTTTAATGCAGCACAGTCTCTTGTATCATATTCATCTTCCACATAATCAAGTGGCATAACAACACTAGTTACCTACAGGATGGACAGGACGAAAAAATCATTACTTTATTACTATTTTTGCTATGGTAATCCCCAGAAATAACCATTCAAATCTGGGATCCTGTTATGTTTATCACTATTAAAATGCGTTAAATGGCAGTTACTGGATCAGTTTTGAGTCTGCATACTTATTATGGGGAGGGCAGGGAGGGAAAGAAGTCACAATTTCAGGCAAGTAAGTATTTTTTTGAATATATTTTTGGAAAAGTCTGACAAAGTGGATGAACTGATAAACCCTCCCCCTCTGTCGTGGCGTGAAGACATTTTGTTCTCTCCACCAGGTCTTAAGATGTTTACTACTATATTTCTGTTAAAATATTTTAATGCAATAGAGACAGAAATCAGGTTAAACTTCTTAAAGATATGTTTTTAATTGGAAATCTGCCTGGATGGCAGCTCTTCAGTACACAATTATGAATTATTCAACTGTTGAAGGATCTGCCATATTTTAATTAAAATATTTTATCAATTTACTTTCAATCCAGTCCCAGATTAAACAAATCAGGGCACGGCATTTCCTGGTTAAGAGTTAACTTACGGGTTTGTCATCACTCCATTGCCAGGTTCCCAAAGAATCTGGACTCCTCTTATTCATTCCAATCCATACCCATCTGTCATTGCTGTAAACAAACAATATAAAATCTTAAGCCAGGTATATGGTTCAGCTCATTTAATAGAAAGATTGACCTATGTCACGGCATTACTCAGGATCGAGCAGCAAAACCAAAGGTTTACTACTGCAAGTTGTAGCAGTTCAAAGAGAAAATGAGCGAAAGGGCTAGGACCAATTCTGCACTTTTCTTTTAAGAAGATCTGTAGGTTGTCTTTCCCTGACCGCAGAGAAAACTACATCAGGTAATTCCTTTGTTTGCTGCAACACCACTTCATTAGTTGTCACTTGCCATAAAGGTCTCTTTTCTACACTTTTCTTCCAGAATCACACACACAATGTTTACTGGGCTTGCTTCTCTTTCTCTTGTCCATCACAGGTCACCCCTCTCTACCCCATCAGCTCAAGTATACTCTTCCTCAAACCGCACAAAAATTTCTACTTGTACAGAATAACTGAATTCACATTTCCCTTAAGTTTGTCAGTGATATAAACAAAGCATGGGCACATATTTCAATTCATAAAAGAGGCACAGACATAAATGAGCACATAACACCGACTCCAATGCTTGCATAGAAGAATGGCAATAGAAATTTTATTCCATTTTACAAGATTTCAGCCAGAACTGTCATTGTTTTAGATTTTACTTCTTCATTTTTCATAAGCAGGGAATGCTTAAATTCCAAATTTCAGCTATGCTCCAAGATATAAAGTTGCCCAAAAAATGGGTTTATACAATGTAAATACTTACATCTACAGTAACAGCCTTTACCATACTCTTTACTATCACTTATGAATCTACAGATCCTATAACAAAATGACCTATGTGCTTGTCAAACTGCAAGGTTAGTTTTGTACTGCAACCTGTGCTTCTCAAAGCATCAATTTTGTGCCAGGTACTGAACTTCATGATAATTCACTCCAATCTGCTACCCTGCCCAAGAAAGGCGGTAGACTTTTCTGAGTCATGGTATCAGCTGGAAGCAGCATGAGTTTTCCATGAAATCATAGACTACGTGAAATCCTACTGCAGTAGAGCAGTGGAAAAGACACTCTCATCAAGGTGGTCTGAAAGTGATAGTAAAGTATTGATGTCACAGTACAAGGATCTTATAAAACTGTATCAGGAGGACTACTCTATAAATTCCTGTCATACAAATACAGAGAAGCAATACAGGATATTTGAGGAAATGAGAGTTTAGGTTAGTAAGAAAAATTAAGGATTTTCTTGTCTAGCCTTGACAAACAAAGAAAGAGAGAGGATATAAATATTCCTTTATTAGGAGACTGAACCCACAAGAAGAGGAGCTATTTGAGAAAAAAGGGCGTTGTGTCTGAAGGAACCACAACTCGGAAATAAATCTAGGCTCAAAATTGGAAAGAGATGTCTGACCAGCAGAGGTCAGAGTTTGGAAAAGACTCACAAAAAAGCAGTGCTGACAAACTTACCGAAGTGATTTTAAGACAGAACTTGGAAAGTTTATGAAAATAACTTTATTATGTGGAGGGATGGACTCAGACCCAGGCCTACCTGCATAAGCAATGTTACAAAATCATGGGGCAATGTTAAGAATTTATTTGGTAAGACTGTGCCACTGACTTTCTGCACACATCACCATAAAGATACTAAATTGAGCCTGAAATGGCTGACAGTGCAGCACCAACAAACAACAGCTTAGCCCAAAGTATGTAGGCTAAGCACATGAAATCCAAGAAGGGCAACAACGTTTTATTTGGTAGGGTTCCCATGAGAAAGAAAAGCATCAGCCACCAACAAACCTCATTTTGGTTTTTTTTTTCTCAACTCCAGTATTAATTTTCTGACACTGGTGTGATAGTGTGATCACACTAGTGTGATCTTATCATACTGAATAGTCTGTAGTCTTTTAATGATATCACCAAGGAACCTTTAAAGAGCCTAAATGCCCCATATAACTCCAGAGGGAAAACTGTGAGCCAAACATTCACAGCTGTCAAGCAGCTAAGTGGCTTTTGGCAATTTGCCTTCAGGATTTTATTTTTCTGTGATTGTTCTTTCCAATTATGAATCAGACATTGCTTAATCCTTCCCTCCTAATCATCACCTACAGGCTTAGTGCAGTTTAAGCAATTGATCATCACAGAGGAATATCTACTGAAAAGAAAATTTGAGACATGCATTTCAAAAGGATCCGCAGTAATCACCTGAGGAATTAGAGCAATTTTTCAAAGTCTTTCAACTTGTATTTGGCTTTTATGTAAAAAATAAATTTAAGAAATTAAAATGTGTGCCAGGTCAAGAATTTCTCCAGCGTTTCTCCCAATTTACAGTGGCCTGCTAACATAACAATGTTTTCCAACTGACTGGGCACTTACACACTAATATACATTATTTGCTGCTTTTGGAATTGTTCAGACATGACCATGAGTAATTCAGTAACTGCTACACTATCCTTGATAGCATTTTTAAGCTTGAGTAAAGCCTTTTGATAGCTCTCTGAAATTACACTATCACCTCATCACAGAAAAGAATTCCACCAACTATGTGAGACAAATATGAATTAAGACTCCCTAACGCAACTAAGCTTGCAGCAAGCTTATCTGTGTCCTCATTGCAAGGCACTTAAATTTTATCTTAGGGACTGGTATCGAAATGGATTTATCAGTGCCAGAGTATTCTTTGAGCTACACTCCTGGTACTGCCTCTAAAACCTAGATTATCCTGAGTTTTAACCTAAAAAAATAGGTGCAATTTGTGCTTTACAATGGACTCCACACTGATTAACAATGAAAGACCCTAAATCTCCAGCAATCCTTGCAGAATACTGGTGGTTTTTCTCTCACACAGAACTAAAACTTCATTAAAAGTCAATGTTGTGCAGGAGTGGATAAATACAGTTTAGATCAATGTGAAGGAATATAAACCAGTAATTTTTCTACTGTCGTATTATAACTGCTGAAACAGAAAAAGGATTTTTTCTGTCCCTTATGTCAGCTCCAACACAAGATTAAGAGCCTGTGGCTTGTAGTCCAACCTAGTTCTTGACGTGAGGTAACACGTGTACGTCTGGGCCAATGCCCTAATGCAGTTTAAGACACCACTTAATTTTAGGCAGTGCTGGCCTAAAAGTATATACGAAGCTCATTTGACCCCCTGCTCTTCCCTCTGTAACAGGCTATTGCCCCTACCTGAATCCCCATCCTGCTAATCACCTACTCTTTAGAGAAAGAAAAGATGCTGTATTAATGCAACTACTACAACTTGCGTCTCAGCTTTATTGCTGTTTTGGCCAGTGTGTTGAGAATAAGAACCCTTTTCCTTGCAAACTCGAGTGTTAGTGAGGCTCTCTAGATACAGAACAATTACAGAAGAGGAGCTGTGCATATAAAAGGCAACTGATTTCTCTCCAGTAAGGTGTCCTCACTGAAATGTTATTTCTAACCAATCCAAGCTGTTACTCTCCTTGTGTCCAGTGTCACTGCCAGCCATAAGTTGCAGAATGCTCACAAAAACAATCCTAAAAGAATAGAAGTAACTGAACTGGATCTGTTCTGCCTGTATCATGTCCCTCAAAGTGAAAAGACGTTATCTCCTATTTCTCTCAGACAGGGGGAGATTGGCAGGCAAATTTTATTTTCCTTTCCAATGGGAATCGCCCAACTTGGCTGGAGCAATTATAGCACTTATTTGCCTCTAAGGTGGAATCTGAGTAAAGAACAGAATGGACTAGGCAAGCTGCCCTTTTCCTGGTGAACTGAACTGACTTTTGCTAACATTTAAAAACAAACAGTTCTCAATGAGTCACTGGAGAACTGCGCAAGGGGAAAAAACCCGAAACCAAAAAAGCCAAGGTGTGGCTGCTTCCCCAAGCTGAAATGAGCGCACTGAATGAATAGTTTAGGTCAGAGTCTGCACTGAGTAAATGCAGGAAACATGGACAAACTGCATGCCAGTGCACTCACATCTAACATTACCTTAGGATGATTTTTCCCAGTTACCCAAATTATTTGTTCTTGGCGAAGTAATTCACTTGGATTCTACTCTCCTTTTTCAAATTAGTTAATCTTCAGACAAGCCACCCTTCACTCTCGATCTCCAAAATACTTTATATAATCACCACCCTAGAGTAATTAAAAAGCGTAACTAACTTAAACACTTCATTACATTATCTAAACAATATTTAAAAGACTTCGGGCAATATCAAATATGTAGTATTTCTCTTCAGGAAGTTCTGCAATGCTTGAAAAAGGGTTAACTGAGATGAAAATACTGTGTTTTGGGTTGTATTTGACTCATGCAGTTCCTGCAACATTGACTGCAAAGTCGCTTTATACTGGGCTCAAAATATTGCCCCTTATTTAAGTTCTGGTAGAATAATACCAAAGTACTGGGACTTTCCTTCTTCCAGGCTAAGTTCAAGTTTTCTGAAACAAGGGAACTGCAGTAGCATCGTGTGTCAGCTACCTTTCTGGAACAACAGAAAAACTCTCCACCTTTAAACTCCTAACAAAAAATGGCCATTAACTACAATTAATACCTTAAGACAGTCTGCAAGCTGAAAAGTAGTTTCAAGTACTTGTAGGAAAATAAGTTACTTCTCTAGTCATGTTTCATAGTAGATTAGGTACACTAAACCAAAGTTTGTAATTGCAAAACAGTATAATAAGATCTATAGCTAAAAATAATTTGTGCACTAGTTTTTATTTCAGGGACTTTAGTCACTTTAGCAAAGGAGTCACAAGTGGCTTTTATACAAGCAAACCATCTATATATAGAGCATACAAGTTTGGTTTTGTCTCTTCTTAACATAAACATTGACTAATTTTCATGACTTGTGCACTTCTAAAAAAAGTTCACTGGGTTTTCAAGAAGGCATCTCTTCAGTCATCAAGTTTTAAAATTTAATCACAGTGTTGTACGTTGGCAGCTTCTGAAATAAACCCGATTTAGCTTGTTGATGAAAAAAATTTAGATCATATAACTGGCAGCATTTGAGTTTAAGCTGGCAAAAGTTCTGAAAAACTAGGCTGCCAATCAAAAACCCCATATTACACAAGGATCTGACGTCACACCAATGCCTAATAAAGCTTTGCAGTGACAGTTCCTTTGATTAAAAATAGAACCTTAAATGCTACATAATTTATGAGTCTAATTTGTTGATACCAGCAAACTCAACACACCCATCTAATGCCCATATAGTGTTATTGCAGTTATGCCAAATGGGATCTGTGCCAACCAGATTGCTGGACACTACATTATTCACGTTTTCAAAAGATAGTACCCAGTTTAGTCAGGAAGCATTTCATGAATAAAGATGAAACCTATCTGAAAAACTCAAATAACAACTCATCTCTAATGAATGTATCAGTAAAGAATAACTATCACCCGGTTGTGCCAAAATTCAACATAAAGAAGGAAACATTTATTATAACAACACAGACTTAAATTCATGTAATGAAAGAGGCTCAAGTAAATCTTTTTCTGCACTCCCTCTAACAATGTGAAACATTTGCCCGAGCTGTACTCCCTTGACATTTTCCAGGAAGGCAGTGACATGAGCAGCAGTTCAAATGCCACATCTAGCTGTTTTTACTGTGGGAAACACAGTCACCATACACTATCTCATACTTGCCATTTGGGGTCAGTAGCAGTATTTGCCATCTACTGCGGAATGCGACTGAAATAAAAGTTTTAGCTAGTAGCTAGTTTGTTACCTGATTATTTTTCTCAGGATAGAATGAAGTGCCTTGATTTCTTCCAAGTGACTAAAACTAGGCAGATGGCCTCCAAGTGCTTCACAGAACCTTTCTGCCTCTTCCCAGGTCCTGGTTCGCAGCACACGTTCACTGTGGAAGAACTTCACAACAGCCAAACATCACAGTAGAAAATTGCCTAAGTGACAGCATTCTTAAAAACACTCCTGTACTACCCAAATATGGCCCCCCTAGGTAGGAATGAATAATCGGTATTTCCATAGGGAGAGAGCTTGACTTCTTAACAATTATTTTATTTTTTTCCACTTTGTTTGACAACAGACCGACTCTGAAGTTTAGCTGACAAAATTTGTTTCAAATGCAACGTATTCCATACGGCAGGCTTTCTCTGTTTTTCTTTACCAGAAAGATTTTACAAAACACCACCAAACTCATTCCAAAACTGCAAGTCAAATTACATTTTTTAGGGACGTTGTTCTTTCAAATTTATGGTGAACTGCAAAGCCCAATTTTCACTGAAACCAGGCTTGTTTGGGTGCTGCAAGTGAAGTTCTTCGTCACGCTCCCTGCTACCTGTTGGTATCAGGGTTGCATACTTGGCTCATACGCCTCAGCTAGCATGTCCACTTGATCCCTTTGACTTCAGTCCAAGCCAATTCCCATCAGCTGGATCTCTCTGCACAGACATGCTGCACTTGGGCAACAAGAGTTTTGGAGAAACTGCCAGGGCCAGCTGTGACATCCCATCAGCTATGGGAAAGCTATGCTGCACATCAGCTAGACCCATCCCTTTGGGATCCTTGCCCACAGCCTTGCTATTCAAGCTGGGCTTCCCCACTTTGCTACATGAGCTGTTTACAAGACACAGTTCATTGCAGACACCGAGTCTAGAAATAATGAATAAACAATTCAATAAACAGCCTCAGTTTTAGCTTGGTTTGACTGTTAATAGGAAGAGAAAAATCTGCATTTCTAAACACAAACTTGTTTAAGCCATACCAGCAAACAGTACGGCTTCTTACTTCCACTATTTACTTCAAAAACAGTAAAATACAATTGAGATTGCTCTTTTTTGATTAAGTTTGATATCCACATTCAAACTAGAGAAAATCCCAGCTCTCCTACCTATACTTTTAGAGTATTGAAAGGAAAAAGACAAGGGAAGGCGAGGCAAAGTGCTTTCCTTCCCTGTTCAGGTGCCTCTGCATGCCAGATGACAGCAGGCAGGCTCAGGTACGGACACGGCACCTTCCACCAGCACCAGGCTCCCGAGATAGCAGCACGGGTGAATGCCATCGCCCCACTCGGCTCTGAGGTGGAGAGCTGGCCACAGAAAGAGCAAGGAGAGGCACACTATGTCCTTCAGGAATCGGCAGAAGATGATGCATGAGAACATCTGGAGGCAGTCAACCTGAGCCAACGTGAATTCTTCCTCCTAGTGTAAAATATCTTTGAAATACCCTTCAGAGCATCTATAAACCACAAAATGGCTAATCACAGACTTGCTGCAAGACAGTAACAAACAACTAACATCTAATAGGAATAACATTTTACCTTGTAGCAGGCAAGGCCAGATCCATTGTGCCACCCAGGGGGACAGGGATCAGTTGGCTTTGGGAGCACTTCTGGCTTCTTGGGTAGCCCGATATATTTTTTGCAGACAGAAAATGCTTTAGTGGTTTTACAGTCCTTTGTTTCCCACTTTCCAAGAGACTTTCCACTGGGCATGGCCACACATCCTCCTGAAAACTCTAAGATTTAAAGCCATTAAAGACACACTTAAAACTATTGGCTAGTTTTCCAAAAAACCCACAGGTTTCTGTATGACTATTTCATGTCATCGTTACAGTTCTCTAACATGGTACTCCAATGCTTGCCCAATGTAAAACTACACTATTTTTACATATTTTTTTTAATTATTCTATTTACCTGGTTGCAACGAATTCCAGTTAGTGTATGTCACAGCTTCAGCTTTTTCCCCCTCCACTGTACCCCAGGAATATATTCCCGATTGGCTAATATCCTGCAAACCGGTCCAGAAGTATTTTTCTTCAACTTTGGTGTGTTTTCTAATTAGACTGTTTATAAACTCTTGCTCAAATCTGAAAATTCACAGATTAATTTGAGTCAATATTTGAAAGATATCTGAAACTACTGAGTCAATTTGAAAACCAGGCATATTATTACATGAGTCAGTTCAAGTGGTTCTCCAGGCAGTCCCGTATTCAACATGGGGTCAGAAGGCTGGGAATTCACATACTTCCAAGAAGCTTTTACATTGTAGGTTTACCATTGTCACACCATGGAAAACACAGTTTGCTAGTTCTCTGCAAAAGCAATTCTATCTCTATTTTTTCTTTATAACCACTAATTAGCATAGAGAGCTTTTAATCTCTGACTGTATCTCCAGGATCATACTGTAAAACATGCCCATAAATTAGACATGTGCTTTACCTGTTCATCACTGTAAGATTGCACTGTGCTCCAAATGAAACTTCCGTTTTATAAATCTTGTAACAGTAGTCTCCATGCCTCTCCCATCCCTGGTTAGAGAACAAAAAAACCACATTTATACATAACAGTCTAGTTTAGGTGTTATCTACAGGAGAAAATAAATCACTGCTAACATCGGTTGGTACCCACAAGTCAGCACAACCTATACAAGAAAGAAATGCAGTGTGTCACATACAAGGTCCAGTATCATCAACTCTCAGATTCACAGTTCTAACAAATAATGCAACCACAGGAATAAAATACACCACTGTTTTAGCTCGACTGTGCAGAGTCTTCTGACTGCTATGTGGATTTAGAAACACAAGGCTGACAGCCCAGTACTATTCAAAACAATAGGAGTTTTCATGCTGTTCCACCACCAGCAGGATTCAAACAGAGGAATAATAAGAGGGCGTTACGAGTGTTTCTATACCTCTGAAAAAAAATGTTTTATACTTAACATTTGTGAACTTACAAAAATTCTCTATTGTTCAAATCTTTTCCCCTATATTTACACTGAAATGTCACAGAACATTAATGTGTTACCTCTTTGCTAGTCTACCAATGCCACTGGTGTCTGAACAGCAGAGAAAGATGTAACTTCTACATGCTTCTAGACTGAAGAAACAGAGTAAAAATACCCCGAGGTTGTGCAGAATGATAAGGGGCAAATATGTTTCCTGTTGCAGGCAATACACCACACAAAACTGAACCAAAGAACTCTGAAGTAGCTAGTAACACAATCCCAAGATTGGTCAAAACAGAAGAGGCTTCTTTTCAAGCCTTATTTATGCTGTAAGATGTTATACTGTAAAAACAAAAACACACAACAAAAACCAAAACACCCCTCACTTTTAATAAAGTCAAAGAACAAAAATGAGAGCCCAGCGAAGTGTAACAGAAACTTAATCTCATTTATCTGCATATCTTTATGCTGCCAAGTGCTTATCCTAAATTTTAAAACAAACTTAAAGCAAAAGCCACAGAACAAATGGTATTAGCGATAACATATCTATTAAAAGCATGTTTTTTTCCAAACAAATAAATAAAACACAACCCCTCCTGGGTCCAAGCTCATAATACTTTCATCAGTAAACAGAGTGGTAATACATCCAGGGCCTGCTTAGGAGAATCTGAAATTTGGCTCATGCTATATAAATTTTTCAGCTACAATGGTACATAGACTTTATTGTTATGCGTAAGAAGAAAACGGGAAGTAGAGAAAATAAATAATTTTATGCAGGTTTCTGAACTAAATGAAAGTAAAAGAAACACAGACTTCCTATTACCTCTTCCAATGAACAACTTTTATCCGATTTTGTTTCATTCAAAATCTCTCCTTTTTTCTTGCACACATATTTCAATTTTTCTTCACAGGATTTGACTCTCCACTGTCCCAACTGTGAGAAGGGGGGGGAAAAAAAAAGTATTTAAAATTCTAAAATCTTTTAATTTTTATAGAGCAGGGGCTGAGTTTTCATCAGGTGGAAAGACAAAATGCCTCTAGCAAAAATACCAGGGGTGGGATGTCCTGGATTATATGCATAGGTGCATGTTTGGAAGGGAACCGAGAAAGCTGACAAATGCAGAGATGTGAGGATTCGGGATCACATCTGAAAAGGGAAGTAAAGGCCAGGGTGTTGCCAACTCTCTCGGCTCAGGGAGGGAATGGGTGCAGGGTGTGTGCTCAGCCTTCTGCAGAGGCAGGGAGGAAGCAGCTCAGAGGAGCTGGGCACATGAGCTCCACAGCAGGCAGACACTTGCCCCAGTTTTCTACCGAATCTGGGAGATGGGATACAGCCTGCTTCCCTCTCCACTCCTCTTCGTGGCCTCCTTCCCCCACCCACCCCTTGCTTCTTCTGTACAGTAACCCCCCAATGGCTGTCCCCTCCTCTTACCGAGGTACCGCACTACCCAGCCTCAGATGGGGTCCCCCACACCCGTCCTGGAGGTCACTGAACCCAGCTTTTCCTTTGAATAGTTTGGTCCACCTCCTTCCTAGCTCTCTGCCGCAAGAATACAGCAACCCAAAAGGCAAAGTGACAAGGACCACTGGCTGGCCAGCAGCAGAGGCAGTCTCAGAGCTGTGAGCAATTTCTTCTATTCTTTGCAGTACACAGCTAGCAAGTGTCAGCTAAATAATTTTAAGAAATTTGCTTGTAGAAAAATTATTAGCTGTATTTTAAAGATTATTCCAGAAATAATTTTTCTGCTTTACCCTCCCCTTGACTTCCACACGTATCACACACATCTGTGTTGCCTCTACTGTGGGGGGGAAAAAAAAAAAAGGAAAAAACCCTAAAAAAACCCAATACCGTATTCCTACCTCGCCTGAATATGACACACAGTTAGGAGTGCTCTTGAAAGGAACTTTTGGTTCATTCTGATCCCAATAGGTAAAAACCACAGCTGAGCGATCTGACCATTTGAACAACGTTGGTACATCTTCGTTCCTGAGACCCATCCACACTTCTTCTTTAGCATCTGTAATTTAAAATTAGGACAACACCGTTGTTTCAAAATAATGCAAACTAATTGGAAAGGAATGCGGAATCAGCAAAATTAGGTTTTTATCACTATACTGCACAGCATAAATGCCATCTTTTTTTTTTCTTACAGTGAGAAAGAGGATTTGAGACAAGTACAGTACGTTTTGGTTATCTTTTTTCTCAACTTATATTCATGACTGTGAGTCAGTTTCAGAGAGAAGGTAACAAATGGGGAAAAAAAACAGAAATAATGAACACTTAAGCAAAAAAAGCTCAACCAAATTTAATTTTTAGAGTGCGCCCAAAACCATAAAACCACAGAGTAAGATAGCATTTATTAGTTCAGTGACCCAGTAGTCAAATACTGACCCAACTATCTACGATTCTCTTTGAATGAGAAAATTAAACACAAGGTATTAGGCAACTAGAAGCAGGATAGCCCAATAAATAACTGAATGAATGAATGAAAGAAAGAAATAGAATAGATCAAATCAAAACAAGAGTAAACACAGAGAGACTGGACCTAAACAGCAACACTCAGCACTAGCCTGAGTATAAGCTCAGCATTAGCACCTTCACTTAAAAGTTAGAGGTTACAACAATCGTATTGCTAGAACGTGGAAAGCTGTTTGCAACTTATGGTGCGCAGCACTTGGTTCTTGACCTTCACAAGTATCCCAACTCACCATTATGAAGCTTTGTAACAACCAGTTCGACATCTGCTAATGAGTGTATGCTGATGAGGTTACTCTTATTTGCTTTGCACAACTCATCTGCTGTACTCCAAGGTGCCTGGTTGTTTACCAGCATGTAGCAAAAACCATTGTGGGGAAGCCAGCCTGAATCACAGCGAGTGTCCAAGTATCTCCAAAACTCTTAACAGTGAAGAGAAACAGAATTAGAGGTTTTTGTTCTACATTTGCTAGTGCAATGGGTTGGCGTTTTCTTCATGTTTTAAATCTGGCAGCACCTTGAAAACAGCCAGAAAGCAGTGATCAGAATGTGTTCACATCTCTTCAAGGCTCATATTTTAAGAAACGACTGCAATTTATTCAAGCAAGTAGACTTGACTGAGCAGCATTATGGGGATTAGTAGTATTTTGGGGCCATGAGGTAGGCAGAAGGAGAAAGAAGTTAGTGGGAGTGAAAGAAAAAAGCTGGAATGCATTACACTAAGCTGGTCTTAGTGTAAGCATGAGGTTCAGAAGTAACAGTAAGCAAGATTTCAAAAGCAATTAAAGGCAAAACAAATTATTTCATTGCAGGACAGCAGCTTCAACAAAAAGTTGCTTGTTTTGTTCTGGCAGGGGTTTGCACTTTTATAGGGCATTATTATCAGTATACAGAATAACGCATAAGACCAATTTTGAATAGCTCACAATGAAACAAATGCTTAGTTTTAAACATTTTTTCTTCTGAAAACGAAGTTATTCAAGAATTCAAACTGTTTTTAATGCATGCTGAAAAAGGTAAATACTAATAGCCTTTCTGGTTCAAAATACACTATAAAACACTCCAATCACAGGAACTTTGGTTTTTAATTAACAGAACACTGTATAAACACCGCTAACAACTCCACATACCCCAGTGAGGAGCCAGAGAACAAATAAGGATGGTTAACTGTCAGCTGGTTTTCAAGGGATCATTTAAAAATTTGAACCAGTTTAGTTAAATTTAAACTGCTTACTAATTTTTCTCCTCAAAGGTACATACCTCCCCTGGGGAAACCAGAGAAAACATGCCATAGCCACTGACACTCCATGACACTTCCAACCTCCAGGACACTGCTTCAACCCTGTTATCCCCTAATCCAAGGCAAATCATCTGCCAGTACAAGTTTTCCCATGGGAGCCCCGCAAGCATGACCCTTGGAAACTGAGTAAGGCCAAAGCACACATGGAAGAACAGGCCATGGATATGGAAGGGCTGGACACCCAGGTGTAGGGGAATGGCCAAAACCACAGAAGCAGTTATATGTCACAGCTGGATGCTGTAAAAACTGAAGGACTCTATGTGTGTGTGTAGGGAGGAGAGAATAAAGCTTTAAAACTGTTCTGGTTTTCCTATTGTATTATTTACTTTTATCTTGTAAGAGCTGTTATGATTATAACAGGACAAGCTACCAACTCTTGCACTTTGATTGCCAGTGCTGGGCCCAGTATCAAAGGATAGTAAGGTCATTTAACTACTTCTATTTGAATTCAAGCGAGTTTGATCCAAGCCCCACTTTCAGCAGCACATGAAAGAAGGCACAAGCCATGGAGGAAAATGTGATGAAAAGGGCAGGACTGTACTGGGAAATGCTTTACATGTGAATGAGAAAGCTGCAAAAAAATGAAGGCTGTTTGTGATGCATCATCTTGACACCGAAAATACAGACTTTGCTTCTGCTCTGCTAAAAAACCCAAAGCTGTTAGGAAAGTGTTTTGGCAGAGATGCTTAAGAAGGCTTGGGGAGGGAAAAACACAAAACCTCTGTGAGCACTACACTCACATTAACATACAAAACCAAAAATGCAAGTTGTCCTACCTGGGAGGCTTGAAACTTCATTGAGTGACTTCTTGCAAATATATGGAAGTGGAGTCCCACAAAGGTGACTCTGCCACTGACCTGAGGCAGCATTCATCACCACACAGCTAGTCCCATCCAGTGGGGACAAATGTTGTGTATCTATACACAGGAACAAATAAAAATAGAAAAGCACAAGTTATCAAACAGTAAGGTAGTGACTGCTTCTTTTTTTAATGCTTTTCAATACAAGAATAATATACTTCGCATAGTGCAGCACCCTGTATTTGAAGAACGTAACTGGCTTTGAATGAAGGCACCTGTCCTACCACAGGTCCAACAGAAAGTTTTTCATAAGAAAGAAAGTTTCAGAATCAAGGAATCTGGACTTCTTTTCCAGTGTTTAATCATAGAACCAGAAGGAATGTTCTATTTACAATACAACAAACCCTTGGCTGAGCACTTTCCCAGACTAGAAATATCTCAGGGGAGAACCTTTTTTGTAAGCCCTCAGTTTCCTTTGGCAGCCCCTTTCCAGCCCCACTCCAAACACAGCTCTGCACTCTTTCTCTCAAAGCTAACCATAACCCTTACCTTAACAGAAACCTGAGACAAGGCCCCAAATTAAAAATATCACAGAGGAGAGCCCCTTTTTGCAGTCCCCAGCTTCCCTTGGAGCCCCTTTCCGATGGCACCTTTTGGCTTTCTCTTTCTTTGTGCCCCGATACAAACCCGAGCTGTGTCCCACACAGAGCAACCCCGATACCCCTGCACTGGCTTCATTCAGTCTCACATAGAAAAGGCTCAGGGTGGATCTTAGTTCTTCACAGGAGAGTACAAGAGAGACAAGAAGTCATGGACACAACTTGCAGCTAGCAAAATTCCTGTTAGACGCCGCTAAGTATTTTTCACAAGAGGGGTAGACATTAGTACGCCTGCCATGACTGCAGTCTAAATTATGCCACTGTAACTCGGGATAGTCTAGTCTCTAGCTCTATGTTACAGTCCTACAGTGTCATCACAGTTCCAGAAGAAGGTGCAGCCAGTAGTACAAGCGGCAGAAAAGTCCTTAACCTTTCCAAAAGAAAGGCTACGTTTGGAAAACCTCACAGAAATTTCTTAATAAAGCTTTCAAAGAAGTAACAGAAACCACTTCTTATCTTTTCACAGAATTCACGATGCAGCACTATTCTAGAAACTGAAGGAAAAAGAATTCCACTTTAGAAAGGTCAAATTCAGCTTGAATGACAGAACAATACTAGCTTCAGTATTCCTGATTATCACTCCTCCAAGATTCTCATATATACACATCCATGGCATATTTGTGAGAATATTACAAATACACGTTGAAAATTCCAAACAAACAAGAGTCTCACCAATTCTACTAGGAACTTGGAAGTAATTAAAAAAGGTTTTTCAAACGTTTTATACTTCTTTCATCTTCACCTCAAAACAAATTTAAGCAACCTTGAAGTTCAAAAACACAAGTTAGGCTTCTATGTAATGCCAGTTCTTGCAGATACATCTATCATTGTAATATTTGACCGAAGTCAATGCCATTCTGTTAGTGGGAAGAGAAATTTAGCAGTTAGGGAAGCTGTAGATTCTTTATTAAAATGGACCTCAAAGATACTATTTAAGTTTTACCTTTTCAGAGATTTATTACCCTAATAATCCATAAATATAGAACGAGTACAGAAAAATTCACTGGCTAGGAGGAGAAGATACTTCTGAACTTTTAACAGAAGTGGAACAGTGATTGTTTTGATGAAGTTCGACAGAGAACAGAAGAAAAAAAACCAAAACAAAAGCAAAATACTGGTTTGTGTTGTCAATATTGTTAATACCACCAGAAAAATCATTACCTGGATGCCAGTTAAGAAAATTCAAAGGTGTGTGATCTGACCACTGCCAACCTCCAGAAACGTCCAGTTGATTTAAGCCAATCCAAAAGATCCCAGCCAGATCATCCTTAGCTGGAGATAAATTTATTTTTTTTAATAAAACAATTAGTATAAAAAGCCACTCTTTATTGGTCTCATTTAAATTAAAAAATGTGATCTGAAAGGGCATGCATTTGACGAAAGAAAGATTGCTACTATAATCAGACAGGCAACATTTCTTGAACTGAAAAGAAATTCACCCACACAAGTCTCTGCTCCTAATGCCTTCAGACATTTGTCCTTTGGTTTTATATTCCCAAAGGCACACTGGTAATTCCTCCAGGCCAAGCCTGAACATCAGCAAAGACAATTTCATAACAACAAGCTGCTAAAACACCACTGCCACTCTGGCCCATAGCTGAGATTTTGGGGATGTTCCTAATTATAAATAAGCACATTAGCTAGCCATTACAAGGGAATCAGAGAGGTAAATTAAAAATTCTGAAGTGAGATCAGCAGCTTATTTTTGCTACACAAATTAAAACATCAACGCATTCTAAGTACAATCAAGTTTTAACCCAAAATTTTAAGACAGAAACTAAAATGCTGTCTTCACTTTACGTTAATTTGCCAAGATTTCCCGATACTCCTATGTGAATAATTACACCTACCTTGTATGTAACTTAATTCAGATGCATCTTGGATGCTAAGTAAATCTCCCCCTTGCCTTTGACATGAAATATAAGCTTCCTTCCAAGAAAGAGCAGACTGTGTATTAAACTGGTAGCAACTTTCAGACCCCAGATCATGTTCCCAGATATCATGACAACCGTCCTCTGTTTAAAGGAAGCAGAAGGCACTTGTAACTACAACTACAATGAAACATCATGAACGTTTCAAAAGAAAAGTTAGAATAGCGAAGGTTTATTGATTTTTATATTAGTAATCACATACACTGCAGAGTAAGCATGTGCTGATTGTCCTGTCAACACTGCAATAGAAAAGGGACCTGCTTTTACCCAGCTTAACAGCAACGTGCTACACCAAAGTGGAGCCGTTACATACATGAAGTGACAGAACGCTCTCAGGACGTCTATTTAGAAACCCAACGTGCCTGGCTGTAAGCAGATTCCCCATTTTCCATCGTGCACATAATCTTCAGATGTGGAGCACCATTTCCCACCCGTATGCGTTCCATCCTGAATGCAGTCATGATGCCACGTCTTATTGTACAGAAAGGGGAACTCACAGGGTTTTCCATAGGAGTTCCCATCTTTGGTATACACTTCTGCAGGGAAAAAAAAGTAAAGTAGTAGATAGAAGTTGTTTAAGGGAGGAAAGGACAGCTAATAAATGTTACTGCCTGTACAGACATAGTTAACTTAAAAGCATGCAAATCACACTTGTGGTCTTAAAACACCGTATCTTGTTGTTACAGATAATATACAGCAATGCCAGAACTGAAAGAAATGAGAGGAAAATATTTTTCTGTACTACTTCTTCTAAATGGTGCATAACACAGCAGAAATTTGTTTCCCCCTCCCTGGTAAGTTAGGGATAAATACATTGACCTGTTGAAATCCACGGCTTTTCATAGAGTAGTACAGAACAAGGCTCTAGGAATCAACACATACAGGAGAGGGAAAACATTTCAAACTGGAGCGTACCAGGCTTTTCAGACCGGCCACTCTGAACAATTCAAATACAAAGAAAACTCTGCTCTTCAAAATGGTTAAGTAAGTTTTTGCCACTTCCTCCAGCAAGCATGAGATTTCAGATGAGACTGCCTTCCAAGGCAAGTGGACAGATTACCAGACCAAAGCAAACGGATGGTTCCTGACAGTGCAACAAGCTGTGAGCTAGCAGCGTGCACTGAATTTGATCGTACAGCCTACCAGGAAAGAAAATACCCTCAAACCCTGCTCTTATTTGAGCTAACCACAAAATTCCCCATCACTGTGAAAAGGACAGTGTCAGTTCTGATAGAAGATGGTTGATATTTCATAATTAAATAGGCTTTCACTAAAATATGACGGGAGGGATTTAAACATGCTAAGAAAGCCACTCGGTAACACGACTTCTGCAGTTGTGCAGATTTGTTTTTTAATAAAAATGGTTAAAGTTTCATACTTGAATATCATTATCTCTCTACAGCAAAACATTCTATTGCTTTAATGATCCGCCTTTTCATATGATTGATTTTAAGAATTTACTGGCACACAGATACAGCAAAAAGCCCTTAACAGAAAAAAAAAAATTCCTCCGAACTCCTGTGCAAACTTACCATGGTAAGGATACCGACATATATCATCGGAGGAACTGTTGCTTCTCCACTGGTCTGTTGCATTTATGCTTGCAGTTACATAGGTACCCTTGATAGTCAATTTGTACTGAGATGCACCAAGGATGGAAGCATCAGCACATCGCCACCACAGCATTAGTTCTGAGTTACAATCAACCATTTTCAGGCGAGACAGGGATTTGGTGAATATATCAAGTCCTAGGCACTGCTTGGACCCCAAATGAAAGAGGCGATTCTGGGATACCCACTTCCATAAAGCTTCACTTGTCTCCTTGCAGTCATCTATCACTATCCGTGAGTTTTTAACTTGTATGCACTTGTTCAGTGCGTCATGGCAAATGGTAAAAGCATCACTGCCTGTATAAGAACAAACAAATATCCACATATGGGTATGATTCAGTATCACTTTCACAGGAAATTCATTTTTAAAAGTTTAATCACACTCTTGAGACGTGCTACCAGAAAAGTACAGCAACTGCTAATTGTACATTATACTATCTCTTTCGTATAAGCCACCTTAAGTACATTTTCCTGCTCCTTAGTGAGTAATCGTTACTTCCAAGGGGAAGAAAAAAAAAATAATCTCTCTCAAAGTCATTATAAAATGAGGCTGTTTTTTAAGTCTAATCCAATCAATGAGAATTCTTCCTTTAGTTTTAACACATATTGATTGGATCAACCCCTGATTAATTTGCTAGCTTACTGGGTAAAGAATCTTGTCTTCATGCCTATCTGCAAATGCAGTAACATACAGCAGATACCACAATAAATAATAATCTTCATTTACTAAGCTCACTGCTTTTGGGAGACAGTTTTAGAATGAATATCCCACCAAAGATGCCACACAAAGATTTGAAAATGATACTCCTAATGATACAGGAACACTAGTTTCATTTTCAGCTGTGGTGTAGCTCGTCATTAAAAAGAAAAAAAGTTGACCAAGCATGGTATACAATTTTAAAAAGATATGAACCGCCCTACAGATACAAATTGACATCTCTGTCAGTACAAGAACACCTCTATGACAAGCGGCAGTAGGTTTAAGCTAACCAAGAAAAAAAAGTCCTGTAACTATTTCTATGCCACAATAAAGATGGCCCCACAGTATAAAACTTTCACTATCCAGGCTGAAACGGACCTCGGCTGTCCCAGACCCGCAAGGCTACTACTCTGCTGTTTAAATAAGGAATCTGCTGAGTAGTGTTTTGCATTTAATAGTAATGCACTGTCAATCACATTCCTACTGCGTTTTTTTAATATGACTTAATAATAGGTTTGGCTGAACAGCAAGGAAAATATTCAGTGATGTTATGCAGTGAATTTTACCACTACTTCCCAGTATACTCATGAATTTTCCACTGTGTAAATGCCAAATAGTATCTAAATACTGAGCTGGTCAAACTGTAAAGAAGAATCTCTAAGTCAGCCACCTACTGGAGTGACTTTTTCTAAATAGCACATTTTAACCAACCGTCTCTTTCATCCCCTCCATTAACTAAAACATTTTAACAACGAAGCCTGCTTTTGTGGTATCTTTTTACTGTGTGCTTTTTCAGCACTCCCTCTGCTTTTTGCTTTTTATTCTCCCCTCCAGACTCTCTTCTTTTTTTCAATTTCTTGTAACATGTTCTCTGCCTTTTACTCAGATCTTCCCTTTCCTCATTCTTCTTTCACTTCTTCTCACATAACCCTCATTCTGATATCAAGAATTTTTACACTTTTTACAATTTCCCCGAGAAAAACTACTGATACTGTCTCACCATATCTCTCTGCGCAGCAATTTATTAATACCAGCGTTCAGTTACTCCTGCCCAACATCCCTGCCATGAAGTTTTACCCGACACCTTCAGCTAGAAAACCAACCCTGTTACTGCCAAATGATAGAAAAATGCGAGGTGCAACTACTGAGCGAAGAGCTGACCTTGTTTCCCAGCAGCTCTCACCAAGCTAGCGGCTTGCTAGCATGTGCTCAACGCGGAACTTTTCCACCTGCTCTCAGACAGACGGGGTTAAGCCTCCGTCCCCTCTCTCCGAGCATAAAGCTGCGAATAAAAGCGGCGGCTTGACGCCCGGCCCGCGACCTGCCCCGGCTTCGCGTTCTTTCTCCTCCCGAGGTAAGAGGCCCAAGGCCCG
>NW_010560725.1:0-1606 GCF_000687285.1 Phaethon lepturus | reverse complement strand
TTCTGCGTAACTCTGGCGCGCTGCATTACGGGGAGAAGAGTCCTTCACAGGAGGCGCAGTTATAGGTCGTGGGCCTCCGGCTGGCTGGGGAGAACTACAAATCCCAGGGTGCATCACGACAGCATACCCAAAAGGCAGCGGAGAGACGGGCGCGTTGCTCTTGCGATGCATCTTGGAAATTGTAGTTCGCTTGGGGGGGAACCGTTTTGACCTTTCCACACCCCCCACAACCTCCCCCAGTAGCTTGTCTGGGGCGGGGGTTGCCCGGCGGGCAGTTTGGTGCCGGGTCATAAATATATGACTCATATCTATATGGCTCATATGGGCCAGCCAGGTCGGTCACAGGACGCTGAGCACTCAGTGCGCTGCTCCTGGCGTCCACCCGGAGCATAGTCAGTCAGGACTCCGCTCCACACGTGCTGTGTTTGGGGTAGAGGCCCCGCGTTGACCTCTGCATGGCGCAGGCCCCTCCAGACGTGCGGCTTGATGATCTGGGATCCCTGTCCCGGGAAGGCTCTCGGACTCCCCGAAGGATATGTACCAGGTTGCGACTTCACAGTGTGTTTCAGTGGCAATAATGTAACTTCACGAAAAAATCAATTTGTGTGGCATCACCCTGGATTTCCACTGGGATCTGAACTTCATTCGTTACACCGCTAGTAAAAGGAAGGTCAGCACCAAAGGCCTACCCCGACACCGGTCCCTGCAGAGTGAATGAGCAGGGGAGGCTCTGTTAAAGGTGCTTTCTCTGTTGTGTGCGCTGAGACTACTGGTGTCATTTATTGTTCTGATTGCGCCTGCAAGCTACAGCGTACAAATTCTACATGTTAGTTTTATTTTCTTTCCTAATCACATTGTAAAGAAGAATTGAATTCTTCAGGATGTTCTCACCTCAACTGCAGGAAGACAAGCTGTGTGTGAATGCAACAATGCAATCCTCCACAAAGGTGCACTGCATAGGTCCATCCTCACCTTTCTTTTTGTGTATGACTGAATGAGCAAAAAGATGGCAATGTTTTGCGTGCGATACATTGTCCTCCTCTACCTGATTAAAATTCAGCAGCTCCGAGCAGCGGTGTAAGCTGTCCCTTTCCATCTGGCAGCTTTGAGGAGAGAAGAGGGAAAAATTGTAGTGTGTACAGAGCCTGAGCTTTACACTGACAAAAGTGTCTCGTGCAACTGTCGCGTTCTGCGGAGGCACACGAGTGGAAAAGCTGTCCCTCCAGCCAGACTTGTCACTGACACTAGTCTGTCTTGGCTATCTCGAAGTCGGGTATAACCCCCGCCACGACTCATCCGGGCACTCAGAAGTATCCCTGGATTTCTGCCGCCGCCCCTTCCCCCCTGCCACTTGTAACCAGCTCACGCCGGCACGGATTGTGCTGGTGCAGGCGCTGCCCTTTCACGTGAAGATAACCCCGGACAGGAATGCGCTAATATCATCGTCATCACGCCCTGCTCCGGCGAGATCCGCAGGCATGTGGTGTCACTTATTGTTCGTTCGAGCCCTGTGCGAGTGCGGTACGTACAGCAGCACCGGCAGGACGCGCCGGTGCTTCTCTAACCGGAGAAAAATCTTATTTTTAAGACAGAAATCTCGCAGGAG
>NW_010560724.1:337-11008 GCF_000687285.1 Phaethon lepturus | reverse complement strand
GGGGCGCTCCGGCCATTACCGGCCTGTTTCAGCTCGGCCGGCTGGACGTTCGGGCAAGGGAAAGGGGCAGGGGTGTCCGGGGGCGCTGCCGCCCGCTGCGGTGCTGCCAGTCTGCGGCCATCTTTCCTCTGTCGCCCCTGGGGGAAAAACAACCAAACCAACAAGTGCGGGGCCCGTCCGGCGCTGCAGGCTGATCCCCGCCAGCCAGCACTGAGGAGCCTTTCCCTCTCCAGGGGCTCCTACGTCGCGTCTCCAGCCACCAGTTTTCATTTAAAAACCCAGTAGAAACATTCCTTGGGGTTTTTGTCCGTGCCCAAGTGTTTGAAATTGATGGATACGAAGAGGCAGATGGCACAATGGCACGTGCTGTGTTTCCTTTGGAAGCCAAGCTAAACGCTGCTGAGTAGGAATGAGCAGAAAATAGGAGGCGTTACAACTTGCCAGCTTTTTCTGCACCTGAGCAAGTTACTTGGGTAAGCTAATGACTATGGAAACCAGTCTTTTTGATATTAGGGTTGCAAAACCTCATGTTACCATTTGACAGTGAGCTGTAACCCACGGGTTAGGAAGTCCATGACTCTGGTAAGATCTGGGATTAAGACCCAGAGGAAAAGACTTCCCATTTAACTTTTTGTCTTGCAGAGTATCATGACAAGCATATCATGACAAGCAGAGGCAGTGGTGGAATTAAATCTTTGCAGAAAGTGTAAACTGAATCTGTTTCCAATCTCATTGGGGCCTGAGCTTTTTGGGCCCACTCAAATGTGGCTAGCAAAACAATACTAAATAACGTATGGTTATTTAAGTGTGGGGAAAAAAGTAAGATTTTAGAATTATACTAACAGACTACACAATGCAAATAACCAGACACGGGGCCTGATCATTTTGTGTTACTTAGAGTAAAATGGCATCATTTGTTTACTTTTCTATTAGAAATAATAATCATTTTTATTACAGATGATCTTCAATGCTGATGAGGCCCACAGCATAGTTAAGGAGGTAGGTCTTAGCTAACAGCTGTATTTCAAAGAAATTCTTTACCTTACCTTGCACTATAGTGAAAGCAGTTACTTTCATTGGCCATTCCACATAAATTCAAACTTATACGAAACTATTACTTAAATGAAGATGGAGTTTCATTTGGAGCTGCTTTAAGCTTCATGTAGTTGCTGTCTTCAGCTACCTAAAGAGGAGAAGGTAGATGAGAGAAGAGAGAGACAGAATTTGCATTACAGTGGAAAGATGAGGGGCAGCAGTCACAAGTTGCAAGGGGAATTCACTCCGTATGTTTTTTTCCCCCCCTTTGTGCAGCTAGAGAGTAGTTAATCACTGGAGAGGTCGCAAGGCGAGCTTGTGGAGTCTCCATCCTCAGAAATTTTTAAAGCTTGACTGGACAAGTCAAGTTGGTGGACTTGGCTGTGTTAGGTTTGCAGTTGGACTCAATGATCTTAAAGGCCTTCCAACCTAAATGATTCTATGATTCTATGACAAGGTCTTGCACAACATGATCAAACTTGGAAGTTAGCCTTGGCTTGAGCAGGAGGTTGTGCTACATGAGCTCGCTATTCTAGCAATGCTTTTGAAAAAAAATTTTGACACAAAAAAGAGCAGGCTGAAAGTGAGTAGCCTGATGGTCTGAATTAAATACCCAGTAACTGGAAAGTGATTAATGAAGAGCCTGTGGCATACAGATGCTGTCAGGTTTTGCAGGGAAATACCATTTTTAGAAAGGAATTCCTGGAGGGGCTTTGCAGGTCCTTTCCCATGTGCCCCTGGGAAAGGGATGCACTTTTAGAAGTGCTCCTGTACATAACAGCAAGCTCTTGGATTTCAGATAAACAACAATTCAACCTTTTATATAAAGGCCGACTACGGTATGACACAGTCTCCTTACTTTCACACCAGACGCTGGGAGTGAAGCCAAGTGTTTCTGCCTCTGATTGAAAGCTTAACCAGAGCCAAGGAGTTCTAGCACTGGGTACATTTCTGGAAGGACCAAAATCCCTGTGGAATCTTGTTGTCCCTCTGCTATCTTCTATTCTGTTTTGTGAATGTTTGTTTCCATTGATTCCTTTGCCCAGTTTTATATGCTGTGATCAGAACTAATTGGGGCTTTTTAAGATATGGGGCATAAAACTCTTAAACAGCCTGTTTAGTGGGTGGTTAGTGCACAGGATTCGTCTTACTGAATCAGAGAAGAACATACTTTTATTTTACTTACCTTTTTCAGGTGTGCATTTCTTAATTTCTCCATTTCAAGAAATATCAGTCAGCACGTAATTCTGAATTTCTTAGGAGTAGATAATGCAATTTAAGAGTTACAATTAGAGAGAAGGCTTTCTGTTGTTCAGTCCTTTTAAGTTTAAGCAAGGGTTGGCCAGTCTGTTGTTGTAGGAGAATATGCAATTCTCAGGCAGTTCAGATATTTCTCATGCTGCAAGATACGACCCTTCAGTATCTCCCACTCTCCTGCCTTCCTCATCTTTTAAGATGGGGTATGTGTTTCACTGTTGCAGCTCTAGCTCTCTGAAAATTTTAGTATATTGCTCACAGGCTCTGAAAGGCTGGCCAGCCCAAGCTGACATTACTGATTCGAGTAGTACCATTTCCACTATAGTAGCTTCTGAAAGCCAAGCTGGAGTAGGCAGTCATTAAGAACAGTGGGATATGTTAGTATCTTCACTGGTAAATGCATCCATTCACTTAACTTGGTAGTTAAAGCTAAGGCTTTAAGGAAAGACCTAATGGCTAAAGTCTTGCCTACAAGAAATGTTCAGTCAGAGCCTCATTTTTCTCCATGTGATAATGTGGTAAATATGTACGAAACATAAGTTTCCAAGAAGGCTTATTTTGCTTCCCATTCAACAATTGATACCTGATGGCTCAAGTGATTTAATGTAGTCCTGTTGCCAGCCAAAATTCCTCAGATTATGCGAGATTAAACCTTCACATTTTGAAGTATGGTTACTGTAACTATTTTTTTCCTCTATTTTAGTGCATAGAAAGTGTTTTAGGCAAGGCAGATTATAATCAAAACAAAGTCAACCAGTGGACTGCTGCTATAGTAGAACAGTCACTGACGCATCTGGTAAAACTCGGAAAAACATATAAGTACATTGGTAAGTACAAGTATTCATACTTCTACCACATACAATCACAATAAATAATTGCTGAAAGGTTCATTTGAATGCAGTGATATATTCAATAGGAAGTTTTAATCTGTAACAAAGCAGAGCAGATACCTGAACTCTTCCATTATATTTTTTTTTTATAATACCTGTGGTAAAACCATGGCAGCTTCATTTGGGCTAAGCATGCTAGCAACACTTAGCACAGAAGATGACATGTTACACAGTCTTTCCTGACTGTTAGGCAACCCCAAAACGATTATATCAACCTTTTGGTATCAGTTCAGGAAATAATTGCTGATCTTAAATAAAATTTTCAGTAGGATTAAGCTTCCTATAAATAAAAGACATTTAAAAGACTTTAGTCCTGTATGCTAAGTCGTGCCCCATTATATTTATATGCATATCTGTGGAAGGGAAATGGAAATAAGTAGAAATTTAATCCACTTCAGTCCTTTGGTGGAATATTGATGTAATAGCAAGTGTTTGCTCTCTGTTCTGTTTTGAAAGTCTTGGATTCAGATTGTCACTGGTTTTGTGACCATTGCAGGTCAGTCTATAAGTGCTGCATGTTACTAGAGTGTGGTTTCAGAGAGAGTCAACCAGTACTTGTGGGAAACAACTGTCATCAAGTGGGACTTCTGCTGTACCTGTGAGGATAGCACCTGCAATCCTGTTCTGAGGTGCACATGACACAAGCCATATCTAAGTAGTTTAAAAGATAAAAACCATAATCCTATTAGCAAGCATTTTGGTAAAGCTGTTGTCTTTATGTGGGTAAAAATAATCATGAAATGAATAACAATTTCTTGAGGAAAATACTGGGGGCGAGAGGGGTGTGAAAAAAGGTTTTGACTTGGCTGAATGACACCTGCCAGCCATTTGAAAATATAATGCAGGCTTGAGTTCAGAAGTACTGAATGATTCACCTCTTTTGTTTTAATAATGAATTCCTTGATTTTATGACTGTATCTTGCAGTAACCTGTGCGGTGATGCAAAGGAGTGGAGCTGGTCTTCACACAGCAAGCTCATGCTTCTGGGATACCACAACTGATGGTGAGTTTCCCCACTCAAATTAAAATTTCTAGTGAAAGAAATGTTACTTATTGCTCAGTTGTAATAGTTAGGTTGAACATTTTCAAGAATGACTGTAGAAGCAGTAGCTTCCAGGATTAGGCTTGTTTACAATCCCAGCAGAAATATTTATTTAGCAGTTGGTACCTGCATTAAGAGTGACTGCTTTGTAAATTATGAGAAGCAAGAGTCGCAATGCCTTCACTGTGAAACAAGAATCAAAACATTTACTCCTCATCAGTAGCAATAGATCAGTTGGAGTGCCAGTAAAATGTTGCTTGTAGTAAATGCAAGTGGGTAGTCTTAAACATATCCACCTGTCTGCTGTAAGGGGACAGTACTACTTTGGAGAATGGAACTTGGTAGAAAATAGAAATAGTTTGACTAACAGTATGTGTTTCAATTTCTTAGCTATCAGCCAGGCTTTGGATGTGTTTTATTACTTCTGAATTAGTTCTAAATGCATTTTTTCCGAGGTTCAGAGTATCATGGGGAAACAGGATCAAAATAATCTTATGTCTGTCTCAGACTCAGAAGGGTCTTTTTAGAAGAGGGGACCAAGATTTAACTTTAAAATCGAGATGGCATTAGAAAGTCAGCCAAGGTTAAAAAAAAAATCATAAAGTGAACTTATGTAAACAAGTACAGTTTAATCTTCATGTTTCCTTGGCTTGTAAGGCATGATACAATAGAAGAGGAAAAATTACAGAAAGTAAATACACTAGAATATATTTGATCCAGTCTTTTTTCTGATTTCTTGTCTGATTATCTTGCCAATTTCAGTATGAGATTTTCAAGGATTTTTGCAAGTCCAGCTTTTAAAGAGAGATACTGAAATTGTGTTTTCTTGGAAACTGTCTTAAGCATACAAGGCTCATGTTAGGTAGTAAGCAATGTATAGGTTAATGACAATGTTTTGAGGAATGTAGTCTATTTATAGCCAAGATGACATAATAGTACTTACCTTAAATCACATCTGAATTATTCATAGTAATTTGACATAAGTCACACTGCGATAAAGTGAGTGTAATAAAGACACTGGAATTCTATTTTTAGTTTCTAATAATCTCTTCTAGGAACCTGCACAGTGAGATGGGAAAACCGAACAATGAACTGCATTGTCAATGTGTTTGCTGTTGCTATTATCCTGTAGCTGACTGGAAGATAAATATAAGCAACACCGAAGCCTTTAAAAAAAAATAATTAATCATCCAAACACATGGCTAAATGTTTCAAACCATTATTTCTTTTTGTATGAGGAGCATACAGAAGTCCTCTACAGAGAGCATACAGTCTAAGCCAGTTCTCATAGATTAATTATCTGAAAGCTAGCAAAAAATTTAAAAAATATATATGTATCTATCTAAAGAGAAAGTGTTATTAATTTAAATATTCAAAAGTATGTTAATGAGAAGATGCCACAAAGATCAATACAATTTATATCAAAGCTAATATCAAAGATACTTTTTTCAAGAAGAACAAAACATCAAATCAAAGGAAAGGTTGAAGGGCAAGCAAGACCTCTCAGGATTATGGTGCATTTGGGAACAAATTATGAACACAATTCAGAGTGGATATATTGTAAACAATACTGGTGCTTCATGTTTGATTAAACAAAGCTAACTGTCACATTGAATGTTGGTGCTTGTGAAATTGCATGAGCATCACATTTTGGTCAAGTGTGAACATTTACATTGAAATTAAATCCAGTTAAGCTTTTCCCCTGGAAGCAGAGGATGACTTCACTGGGACAAAGGTTAAATATACTTAGTCCTAGCAGAATTCTAATTTACCTTCAGAATGAAGAACATAATATTTATTATCAATTCAGGGAAACATGCTAGGGATCAGACATCAGCCCTCAATTCAGTTTATAAATCTGAAAACGTTCTGAAGGTACTTAAATTTTCTTCTATTCCACAACTGCAGAATTTGTGACAAGCACTTTATTGATTCCTCGTGCAGGAGCAAGAAGACTGGACCTACATTACTCCAAGTAGGATTAAAGTGTTCGGAAAGAAGGCACACACGTTTTTAGAGGCTCTTGTTAGCTTTGAAAGCATTTATCTTAAAGCAACATATCTGTTCTTTATAGGAGTGTTTCCTACGTTCTCTGTAAGTCTGGAATTGAATCTTAGTCCTATGAAATAATACAGTTAAGTTTTAAGCACTAAGAATTCCCCTCCTGTAAGATTTATGCAAGTTCTTAACTTTGCTCATCTGATGAGTCCTGAAATACTCCACAAGGAAGAAAAGCATTTGCACACACACAAGTATTTGCTGGATTGGGGCCTACATTTTTTTTGATTAATGCACAAATTATATGATGAAGAGATGTATGAATACCAAAAATGCCTAAATGATTGCTGCCACTAAGTGGTAGCTACATTAAGTTGTTTTCTCAGATGCTGCTTAAGGATAGAATTTTTTCTTTGTTACTGCATGTCTTTGGGAGAGACAGGTAACTACCTAACAGCTACCGTAAGGCTGTTTTGGATTTTAACAAATGAATATTAAAGGCACTATTATGCAGTTTTGTTTGTGGTTTTTTTTTTTTCCAGACAACTAACTATTAGGGCATGGAGCAAGTGTCCTGTACAAAGAACAAGTTAAAAACCATTTTATTGCTTAAACTGTGTATACATATAGCTAGTATGAGACTACAGAAGGAATGCGTGTACATGTAATTCACAATACTGTTCAAAATCTCTTGCTCTGATAGAGTTCCGCTTTTACCTAAGTGCAAGTAAAATTAATACTGTAATACTGCATTTGCCTAACAGGCAAGTGTAGCGTGAAGATATCTGTGTGTGTTGTACTGACCTTCAAATGTATAATAATAATTTAACATTATTTGGGTTACGACAGCGATTTCTGAACTAGGTGCCAGCATCTAAGAGCTGAGTTGTGGAACTGACAAAAATGCAGTAGTTTCCCTGATGTTTGGGATTGTGCAAAGTGAAAAAATAAGTGGGGTAGCAACTGGAAAAAGGATTGGTACTATTAATGGAGCATAAGAAGTGGTTGATTAAAAATAGTGGTGGCTGTTATCCCCCTTTAATGGGCATTCGGGTGCCATGGTCAGAAGAAATATTCCAAATAGCCATTTGTAATCTCATTTGGTATTTTTGCTTTACTTGAAAACAAGATGCACTGAGTAAGACTGTCAGCTTAATGAGGTTTGGTGAAGGTTCTGCTGCAGAAGAAACCCAGAAAACACTGCTTAATTATAAGACTGCTTCATTTTCCTTTCTACCAAAAAAAAATAAAGTTTTGCCTTAGTTGTATTTTTGCCTCATGTGTTCTTGATCCTATAAGATCCTATAAACAGGAACTGAGAACAATATTTCTCTTGCTTTCCTTCACTTGTATACAATAGTGGGAGCTTCAGAAATTTATTACAGTTGTGCGTGTCTTCTAGAGACAAGACCTCATCAAATGCTAGTTCCTGGACTTGGCCTAATTTCTTACACCTCTTGTCTGCTCAGACCTCTTCCTCTAACAGCTTGTCTGGGTGATGCAAATTAAACTTTCCTGTTTCTGCAGAAAGATTATTATGAAACACTTTGAAAAATACTTTCATTCCGCATTGTATCCCAGTGAATTTAACGTCTTTCCCATCTTTCCATTCCCCATTGATTGTGGGTACTTGTGTTCAATATAACTCTCAGAATGAATGCTGAACACCACCTCTTGCTTTTACAAGTAGTTTCTTTTCAAGGATAAAACGATGGATTGCAGAGTATGAGGATGCATAACATTTCAGTGCCATTTTCTATCAATTTAATGTTGTCTTAGTTACAATCGGGCTGAGTTATGTTAACAATGGGGGTCTTAATGGGACAGAAGAGTTTGCATTAAGGCATAGCCTATGTATATAGAGCTATATGTTCCTGCATAGGATTTCATGACCAGAAGAGACCTGCTATTCCTCCTGTGCAGAGAAGTATATAAGAGTTTTGTCATCTGAATGGGAAAATGTGAAAGGGAAAGTAAGGGAGCACATTCATTACTTTCCTTTTCATTGCCTGCCAGATGTCTGTCAGTAACTGTCACTCTTCTGATGATGGTCTTCCCATTATATTCAACTTGATGAAGGAAATCTGGGTATGTTCAGTTTAGATTGATGCAATCTAAAGCACTTCATAGAAGCCACTGAAATTCCAGCTTGTAGCTAGCCTATTTAGACATGAATGTCAGAGCACTGATATTTTAAATACACCATAACAGAGAGAACATTGACAACTGGTAGCCTATATGCATTAGTACAGTAGCTGCCATATAGAGAAAATGGGGTTTTGTTCTACTATGGGCAGCAGATCCTGTAATGAACAATTCTTTCTTGATTATTGGGATGCACCTTGCTGCCTCCTGTACGATATGACCAGGTCATTTTGTTCCCATTTAATTCAGAGGGAGCTTTTTTAGTGCAGGCACAGTGCCACACAAGCACAGAGCCAGAGCGAACCCCCATCAGAATATCTGAGCCGGGAAGTTCTGCCTGCATGTCTGCAGGACATTCCCAGCTCAAAGCCAGCACCAGTCTCTTGGGGAGTACCTGAGCTCAGATGCGGTATTCTGTAAATGCAGCAATAAACCCAGTTGCAAAGGGGCTCCAAAGCTACGCAGTCATGTTTACGTTGTGTTGTACGTGAGCTGCTCTAGCCCATTGGGTCTGTGCCAGGTAAGGGGTCTGTGGTCAATGGCTTGTAGGTGGAACGGTTTCTCTCTTCCCCCCACAATGGAAAGAAGGCTGCAGCCAAACACCACATGCCCACCGAGAGAGGTTCTTCTACTCTGATGAGTCTAAATTGCTATGGAGTAACTGGAGGTTTTAGCTCCTATGTTCAAAGCAAGCATCTGTTTTTAAACACAGGAGACATACTGTGACAGCAGGCTTATTTGTTATGTAAAAGTTTTCTAAAAAGGAACGGAGTAGTGCTAGAGTGAGAGCTACAAACACTCCTGTAACTCCCATCCCACCGTCTAGCCTAAAATGACTCGAAAAAGGAGGATCAGGGTTACAGAAACACACCTCGCTGGTCATTATGGTTTGTGTCAGGTGTTTACGGTTACTCTCGCATGCAAAGCAGCTACCTGGGCCACTTAGCACAAGTGCATGAAGGAAAAGAGACAGGCAAGCTTTGTAGTGACACTACCATTTTAAATAGATGGTTTTACCATATCTCTGAGTTATTTACAGAGCTTGTAATCTATGCTTTTGTAGCTTCACAGTGTAGAGGCCTCAGAGAGCTCAGAATCAAAGCCATTAAAATCCCCCATCCACAGGAGAAGGCGGTGAGATGGACTAGCTGGCTTGGCTACAAGAACCTCAAACTTCTTTCTAGTCAGCAGGTTCTCCATCTCATAGGCCTATATTGCATATAATTAGAATAATTTCTGAACAGCACCCCCTAAATCAGGAACATCATCATATCTGTAACCCCTCCGTCACCATATCTGTAAACACCTTAGGAAGAAATTAAACCTTCTCTGCTGTCTGTTTTTGTAGAGTTTACTGAAGTTTTTGAGGCAGCCCTTACTCAGTACTTGTTCATGACCACGTGGGTAAAATTAGAGGTTGGGAAGAGGGGAATGAATGAAATGAAGTACTTGTTTGACAAAAACAAGGGTGATCTTTCTGTATATACCCTGTCACACACACATATATTATACATGTATTTATAAGTATGTTCATACCTTCTATTTATCCACTTCCCTCACAATTTTGTCAGACATAGATAATTTTGTTCATTTAGTGTTTTACCTCTTGTTGCATATTTCCACTCCAGCAATGGCTAGGTATCAAAACAAAGGCTCTAACAGCATTTGTACAAACAAATATCCTGGCCAGAGATAATACAATTTAGCATTTAGATATTAGCCAGCAGAAGTGGGAGGGCTACGTAACAGCAAGGGTACAACTGCCTTTACTGGTACTCACAGCACGCTGCTTGAGGCAGGCACTACTTTATCCAGTCTCAGGCAATAACTTGTTTTCTGTGTGGGCTTCTACAATGGCTGTTGAAACTGGTCTGACTGAATCACACAAGAATCTATTGCAGGGTTTCGAGTGATGGCATTTGTTGGTTTGAAATGTCTTCAAAAATATGTACGGACCTCACAGACCAGTGCTGTAACAGCTACAACGGTGTTCATGCCTGAGTTGAACATTTTTAGGAAATGAATCTTAGACATAGCTGTGACCGCAGTTGTAGCTAGATGGTCTGCTAATTTTGTGATCAAATTGTAGTTGCCTGTTTTGTGGCGCTCATTATAGGTCCCCTGAATGATAATTGAAATGATTGTTTGTAGGGAACAGCTTTGCAAGGGAAGAAACTGAGTCACTTTAAGGTTTAGATCTGGATCAGCTGAGGCTTAGGGATCAGTGTGAAATCTTCCAAGCTCAGCTCTTTGTACCATTGCTCGGACGTCTTAAGCAAACTTACGCATTTGCCTCAATCCCCC
>NW_010560724.1:0-306 GCF_000687285.1 Phaethon lepturus | reverse complement strand
GTGTACGCATTCCCCCTAACCCCCCCCCCCCCCAAAAAAAAAAAAAAAAAATTGGCTTTATTTGGGTGGGAGCTGGTAAGTACATGCTTCCAGTTTGGGCTTCATGAATTGCTCCGCATGAAGCAAACACAAACCTCCCAGAACAAGCAGCTCTGCTGCCGCTGGGGGGCGATAGAGCAAGGGCTTGCGCTGCCTTCAGCTTAGCTAGGGCGGGCGGTGCGGCCTTGGCAGGTCGGGCTTTAGCTGAGACTGGACGTGCCCGCCCTGGGCGCTCACTCCAAGCTGCCATCCCAAACCGACTTCCCA
>NW_010560723.1:0-11082 GCF_000687285.1 Phaethon lepturus | reverse complement strand
TTTCCAACCTTAGTGATTCTGTGATTCCTTGTGATTCTGTGACCAACGTGACACCCTCAAACCCCTGTGTGGGCTTACGAGCTACATGGCCAAGCCAGGCTTGCCTCGGGTACAAAATCCCAAATCCCAAATCAGCCTGCGCCAGCTGTAAAAGCAGTGGGCTAATGAGCACCTGCAGCTGCTGAGGCGCAGGCTTATGGGAGAAGAGAAAAACTGGCCTCGGAATAGGTGTATATGTCAAATGGTTTCCTTTTGGTAAGCTTTCATGCAATTTTTCTCTGTCAAGATTTCAGAAATGAGTCAGGTGATCCATGACCCAGTTTTAAACAGGAAAGTTGCCCCACCTGCTCTGTTACCAAGAGCAAGGATAGTCATCTGGGTTTCGGTAATACTAAGGAAAAGCAGAGATGATAAAAGTAATCATTAGTTCTTAGTTGTAATTTGCCAATGAATTGATGTTTAAGCAGCTGGCTTTTCTAATGGTAATTTCTGCCGTGACTTCTACTAAAACAACGGCAACGTATTTTTAAGCCCATTCAGTGAGATGAGGCTGTGGTAAGAATTTAAAAACCTGTTTGTATGTGTCGTACTATTTTTCTAGAGAAAGACATCAGAACAACAGAAACTGTAATGTGGAGAACGGTGAGCACTTTTAAAGTTGCTTGCTTAAAAATAACTGCATTTTATTGACCTACTTCAAATTCAAGTGGCCATGAGGCTGATTGATCTGTAAACCTCAATGTGTGTAAAATTCGTTAAAAAAGAATCAAGTCTGAGATGTTGGATATTTGAGGAAAGACTGGCTTTTCCAAACTCTCCAAAACAGTGCTGTGCCAGAAAACAGCGCTTCAGTGCTTCATTCCAGGTCAGGTTGGACGGGGCTCTGACCAACCTGATGCAGTTGAACCTGTCCCTGCTCATTGCAGGGGGTTGGACTAGATGACCTTTAGAGGTCCCTTCCAACCCAAACCATTCTATGATTCTATGAAAATGTCATTTTATCTGATGAGCTCCTTGCCTGCAGTGCTAGACTCTGTCCTTCCAGAGCCCCGAGGGCTGGGGGAAACAGAGTAGGTGAGCCCCCAGCTTTTCCCCGCTTTTTATTTTCACTCATTTATTATTATTGCCGAAGGCATACCCACCTCTATGTTCTTTTTCTTTTTTTTAATGTTGTGACAAGGGAAGTGACAGCTTTGCGCGTGCCACGTGTAAGGGGCACGTGTCTATATGCTGCCCCACCAACATCAGCAGCCAGAGACACAACCAAAGAGACTCACAGTAAGGTTACGAAGTCTCACCATCTTTTAGATGTGTCACATTTGCTGCGAATATGCAGATCAGCTGGGCTCCTGCAACCACTCTGCGTATGTCCAGCAAGCGTTAGTCCAACTAACCGTTTTACGCTTGTCCGGGATGCCTGGAGAGGCAACGGTGTGGGCCACCAGAAGTTCAAAAAGTGCAGAAGCTCAGGGGGCATCTGCAGTGCTCCAGCCAGAGCTGCAGGGAGGTCCCAAACCGCATCAGGTGGTGTTCAGAGTTGAAGGCTGTAGGGCTGGGGGAGGAGAAAAAAAGCTGTCAGTATGGCCAATGATAGGAGAGTGTCGGTGAGAAAAACTTCCCCAGGTTTAACATGATCCCAATTATTTTCTAAAAGGGAGTCTCTGAACTATTCTATGCACCTAAAATAACCTCGAGATTTGAGTCTGTCATGTGCTTTTATTATATTACGGGTTGTTGAGAGTCCTACTGAAACTATTTTGCTAAGGCTTGTGTGATAAAGGCTCTGTGGCAGTAATGCGAGAGTAACAGGAATAATCCCGACATCGTAACAAAAACTAAAGGGAGCTCTGTAACTGGTTCTGAGTGTGTGATTCAAAAAAGAGTAATTCTGCTTTTCTGTTCAGCTACATTTTATGTTTATTCAGTAAAATTCTCTAGTCTAGACTTTTTGATCAAACTCAAAGTCATCTTTAGAGTTTATATAAGGAAAGGTAATCTTGGTATTAACAGAATGATTTTGATATTGAATTTACTGTGTTGAGCATAGCATAGGAAAAAAATAATCAAGACCTGACTTTCATTTCATTTGCACTTTATTTGGTTTTATGGCAAATTAGTATTATATTATGTAGGTAGCTTTGGTGACATCTTTTCTTGGTTTAATTTTATTGGATTTCAACCTCTAAACACAGTTTTCTACTTGAGAAATAGATAATAATTTATGCACATATTATCATATTAATAGTTATTATATTACCTATTGTATGGTTATTATGTTATTTAATATATGCTTTACTATAATATTATATATTATACGTGTATATAAAAATACATAATAAAAATAATACATATTTTCTGTCAATAGGTAACACGGGTGACATAAGTACACAACTGTACCAAACTGAAACTATGGATGTTTCGTGTTGATAGGCTTGTCATTCTTGCAGCCACATCCGAAGAGTCACCTAAGCAGGTGTGATGCTGCTTCTGGAGAGATGCAGGCTGATGCAGAGTTAACACGAGCGGGTGAACTGCAAGGTGCAGACAGGAAATACCCTTTCTGGTTTTGGTATAAGTAGTCTGTTGCAAAAGCTATGTTATTCAAAGGGAGACTGCAAAAATGATTTTTTTTTTTTATTCCTGAACTGCAAAGTTATGCATCTTAAAATGATAATAGAAAGACAGCAGTCCAGTTTGATTGGCAAGTTAATTGGGATTGAAATATTAGCCATGTGCTGTTTCATTTGGTCTGGGGTTTTTTCCAAACTGAAATAGACTTTGAATTTTTAAATCCTTTCACACTTTTAATTTCCTGTAAATACTGTTTAAAATGTTTTGGATTACAGTGGAAACCTGTGTATTTTTTCAGCTGAGAAGCTATCTCCTTACCTACTACTGATGCTGATGAGGGTACTGATGACTGATGAACATTCATCATTTGAAAACTTGAGACCTATCACTATAATCTATTAAACCTATCAAATTGTTTTAGTTTTCTTGACTATCTTCTCATTCAGTGGCAACAGAAATTGAGACAGACAGCATTCAGCAAGGCCACACAGTTTCGTGTTGACACCAGTTTTACTTTCAGCATGAGTCAATTGGAGGCATTGCTAATTAAATCAGAAAAGACGTTAAACGCTTTCCATTTGAGCACATTATTGGGCAGAAAGAATTGTGGTCCAGGCGCAAAATTCCATCACGTAATATGTAGGGCTGAGATGACAGGGAGTTCTTATTTGGGCCATGTAGGGAAGGAAAACAGGTCTCCTAACACAAACACAGATAATTTTAATTACTTTAATTGTTTTTACAGGAGCCCTTTAAAGAGAAACTGTCTGGTTTCCGCCCAATTTTTTTAGGACTCTCAGAGGATAAAGATAAATGAACCAAGTAAATAGACACAGGGCATCTCAGATCCCAGACAAAACATTTAAGCAAACTGATCTATTAGACTTCCCTGCAGAAATACTGTCAGGCTTTCCAGAGGGAGAAGGATGGCACTGAACAATCCCTCAGCAATCCTTAGGTGTCATCTGAACCCTTGAAGTCAGTAAAGCCAAAGTACTGTGAAAAGTGGTGATTTAGATTTCCCTATCAAACCTTTTTGTTGGTACCATAAGGTGTGGTACATCAAAGCCCAAGGTACTCTTGGATGGAGGGAGTTCATGCTGTAGGTTAGGAAAAAAAGAAGAGTTTTATAAGAATAGCAACAAATAAAATGGATCAAGAATGAGTGAGCTGAAATTAAAGGGCTTCTCAAAGTACTGGGCATGGCTGGGTTGACCGATATCCTTGATGACTGTAGATTTGACCCATTCAGACCTACCACCAGTAATGCCTACATGCTCTTCTCCATACAACCAAGTCCAGCAGCTCATAAATGAGGCAGGAAGCCTGCCTGGACAGAGGATAATTCCAGGAGGTGCTGAGATCAGGTTTTCCCAGAACATTTGTATATTCAGCCAAAAGGTGATAGGCAGAACGAGCAGGAATTTCTTCTGGCAGAAGAACATGAGCAGTATTGCTCATGAGGAGAAACTCTGCTGAGATAGCTTGAAGTTTTCAGGCTGCATTTAAATACTTTGTTTGAGCTGCATGGTTCAAATTAATTTGCACAGCAGCTCTGCAATCGCATGTAACTGTTGTTGTTGTTGTTCAGCTAGAACACTAGTTATCTCTCGTTTGTAAATCAGCCACTATATCCTGTAATGACCTTTCACTCTATGGTTTTCTTCTGTTCACCCACTTGTTTAATGGGTTGGGTTTGTGGGTTTTCTCTCAATTTTTCTAATAGGTATTGTAAGACCGAAGCTACGGAGAGAGAAGAAAAGCAGATGATTTCTGTGCTAAAGCTTTAGTAAATTTTGTGAGACAATTTTCACAGTAATATAAAACCTAAAATTGCATTTAATTGTCTACATAGCTAAAGCAGCAAAGAGCCTGACAACTAACGTTTGCATACCAAAACCTGCCCAGAATAAATTTAAGCAGTCCCCGCTTCGCAGAAAACTTGTGTAAGCATTTTGTCCTAATGACTTTTTTTCTGCCAGGGTGCTCATACCTAATACATCCTTTACTTTGTACTCCCACCTAAGCTCGGTCCTGACAGCGAGAAGTGCAGGTAGCAGACGCCTGTCCTGGGACTGCAAGTCAGCAGCACCCTGTCCTCATTCTGCAGCTTCGAGAAGCAAATTTCTCTTACCTCTGACAACCACAAACTTGATAGGATGAGTAGGAGTAAAATACCTGTGACTGACAGCTGATGTGCACGTCAGCGCAGTTGTCCTGTTTGTTACAGGGATTCTCAGACAGGCATGAGTCTGCGCATGCGTGGGCGTGCGCGGGGTCCTACCAGCAAATCTTCTGTTGTCCTCACAGACGAATAAGACACAGCTTATTGCATCCAGTTTTTAGTATAATAATCTATATGTAGTCAAAGTTTATTTTAAACCTTACCCGTGAAGATTTTCTTTTGAAACTACTGATATCCAGCAGCTTACGATCAGCTCAGTGGGGCTCAGCTTCGGCTGGACACGCCTGTACTCACAGAGACCTCTGTTTAGGAGCCACAAAATGAAATGGTGGCTCTGGAAACTTAAGTAGGGTTGTCCTGCAGAGCCTGGGGAAGTGTGATTAGCCAGTGTGCAAGTTCTTTGTTCATAAAAGGTTACAGTCAAACCAAAATGGTTTTCATATAGTGTTTTAAGCATATGGATCCATCACTAAATAAATGGTATGCTGCAGCTGCATAGTTATGCTATGATCCCTTTGGCCAGGTTTTGAAAAGTTTGTAGTGAAGGCCCAAAGCAAGATACCATCAGCAGTTTTTAAATCTGTTGCACTCATTAGACAGCTGGGAAAAAATAAATTATGGCCTGCTGACTACCATTCAAGTTGGGAAACTCCAGTTAACACCGTAACAAACCCAGGGAAGACGTCCTCACCGATAACCAGGAATGACAGCCAGGGAGCTAAACTGGTCCCCAGCGGTTTCAGGAACCCAGGAGTCTCCCAGAGTCACTACTTTTTTGCCCGCTAACATTTTGCTCAGGAAAGTTAGATCATCTGGCACAAGCATATACAAGAGTAAATTTCAAGTGAATGATATATCCTGGCATTTGTGTTTCTCCCATACTGGCACAGTAATGTTTTCTGGAAATAATTTACATTCCAAAATTTCGAATTTACAAAATTATCTTTAGAAAATTTGATGGGACAAATTTATAAAGTAGGTGCAGTGATTGAGCCCTCGGCATTTTCATTTGTACATGCCAGTAAGGATTTGTGCATAAGACTGAAATAAACAAAAAGGTAGATAGTTTCTCAGTCCAAAAATTATATTCTGTGTGTGAAAGCGTTGCCTTATGAAGGCACAGTAGATCTGTAAGTATTTTGTTACAATGGCTGTCAGAGGGGGGTTTGGGGAAAAAAATAATCTATGGTTAAAAATAAGTCTCAAATTTTCTAGTTCATTTCTTTGCTTGACTGAACTGTAAAAGATTTAGTTCCCTAATTATACCAACACAATGGCTTAATTTGTTGAGTTGCAAAAGCTTGCTGTTATTCTTAATCAGCATCCCTAATTCAGCACTAGTGAGTCTGTGACAATGAGAGAAAACAGAAGAAGATTCACGGTTTCTGCCATTACAAATAATTATTTCCCACACATTTTAGTCTTGAGGCACTTCTTGTACTTGAAGCTGTGAGGCCCCAAACACAGGACCATTGGAATAATTTTTCTTCGACAGCTACTGTAAATTGCCAGGCAGTGGGAGGTTTGACAGAGGTGCTGGCTATTCATGTAGCCTAAGCCCATTTCTGGGTTGTGAGAGGACTGTCTCGCTGCTAATGGGATAACAGAGCACACTCTGCAGGGGAAAGGCTTAAAGACTTCAAATTAGAGTCATCCTTGGCATAACTTTGAAAGACTGAAGTTACATTACCGCTGAGATGGATCACGGAATAGGTGTTTTCTTCTTTCATTGTTACTGATTTATCTGAATTTCCACTGTTATAGATAATAACAGATTTTTCCTTCAGAACTTCCTCTTTGAACCTCAACAAATACATAAACTTGCTTTGCTCTGCCTTCCACCTCCTGCATTTTCTTGTTGCATTTCCTAGCAGCATTTTCTATCACCTTCAATGAGGGCATTATCTTCCTTTCTTAGAGGAAGTTAGAGGAGCTCAAAAGATCACTGATGACATAAAAGGAATCATCACAAGATCACTGATGACATAAAAGGGACCGTGTGTGGTTTTTTTTTTTTTTAAACTGCTTTCAATATTTTTTTTTTCCATTTCAACACCCAGATCTCACATTCTTGGAAAAGCCACTCCTTGGAAAACCACAGACAATCCCCACTCTGACACTTACATTGTGGTATATTAGTAATAGCTTCATTTTTAAAAAGTCAAAAGTGGAAATGAAATGTATCTGCTTCTCTCGGGCGCAGAAGAGCTCCCCTAGCTGGGTACCCGTCAGGCTGCTGCCGCCAGTTCAGCGATGCCGGACTGTGCCATCGAGCATCCCTTAGCCCAAAAGCAGGTTTCAGGGCTGGATCTGGCTGCATCTGAACACCTCCCCAGATGACGCTCTGGGCCCGGCTCTTATGTCAGTCAGCGGAGAGCAGCGGCATGTCCACATTTACAACGTTACCAGTGCTCAGTTAGGAGTAACGGGAGAAATTCAGGAGAGAAGGGAGCAAGGCACCCCTCCCTTCCGACACCACACGGGCTGTTGGTCCCCACACTCAACCGCCAGCTCCCCACAGCCTGGAGAGGCACTGAGAGGTCTCGTGCCTTCCCGCTGCCCCCGCTCTTTTGCAGAGAGCCATTGGGTGGTACGATCTGCGTGGTGACTACTTGGTTATATTAAACCAAACCTGAAGCTGTACATCCGGCTTCTCTCAAATCAGCCCACAGAGAAACTCAGAGGTCTGGACTCGTGCCAGTTTTAAGGGGTACACAGACCAAGACAGTCGTGAACACCACAGTTTTCCTGCCTCATTTCCTCATCGTTCTTGCAGGTACTGAAGAGTGACATCAGATGGATGCGCAGAGAGCTGAACTACCACCTTTGCATGTGGCTTTGCATCTGAAGCCCCTTCCACCCGGCGGCTCACCAGCCCCTGGGTTAGAAGTCTCCTCTCCTTTTGTCTGACTCTCCACTTTCTTCAGATCTTCTAAATTTCCACTGAGGATCTCAAAACTTCTGTGATATTTTTGACCTTTTGCAGGCCCTCAATCTCTGTTCCGCTTCAGGGGAAACTCCACCGCAAAAAATCCCTTCTGTGCCGGCTGCCTCGCCTGGACCGGCTTCTCCATCCCGCTGTTCTCAACACGTCTCTTCTGAAATGTCAGCTACTAAGACTGATCTCATATGTGAAGCATGTGGTATTGCACATGTTGAAACATCTGATGACAAAGCAACTTCAAAAATAAAAACATTGTCCTAGTTTGTCGGCTTCTTGAAGCTTTTTGAGCTGCCATTAACCACGGACTTCCTTTTGGCTGAAGCCTGTGAGTGACAATATGTGCAAGCAGAGCGCTCATTAACAGCCAGGATGTTTGAGGGCTGTGCTCCCTGTGCAAAGTGTATTAAATTTTATCAGCTAATCAAGCTATTTTTAATCACAAAGCACTCTTTGAAAATGACAAGAGCATGCGAGAGCTGAAAGATGGCTAGAGATAGAGGCAACTATTTCTATTTTGAAACCTCTGCTGAGAAGATAAAAATGATTCTGAGGCTGAAACACATTTACTGTCTCTCTTGTCTGTAGAAGTACTATGGGAGACGGAAGAGCAAAAATTAAGTTAGAGAGATAATACACAGGAAGCCAATGTTATGTTAGGTTAAAAACAGCCAGTACTTTCAGTGACAAGCTTGGAAACTAGAAAGGAAATACTGCTACGCTAAACTATGCAGAATATGTTATGCCTATATTCTTTTTTTTTTTCCCCTTTGTAGAATAACATTAAACATGGAATTATCACCAATAAATGGCAGGAGCTAGATGCCAAATGGGCAGGCTGCTTCACAGCTCAGTGAAGAAGAACCTGGTTGTCTCTCTCGGGTACTGAACTGTCCTGCTCTCGGAAGGAGATGCAGATCATCTGTATATGTAAATGGTGTCTTCATGGTTCATCGAAAAAGCCTAAATGGGGGAAAATCATCCTCCTTATCTGTGCTGGAGAGAGAACAAATTAATATGGAATTGAAAAATGAGAAAAGCAGAAGCCGATCTCTTCCCTGCTCTATTCAGACCAGCAATTGACTCCCCAGTGCTCAAACGGGGTACTTCACGTGACCCCTCAGAAGGCTGGAGCTCAGCGATTTCAAGCCTAGCTCAGTCTGGCAGAATGAGAACCGGCTCTGCTGGCATCTCCCCATGCCAAAAGAGCCCAAACCCAAAACAACCGAAGTACACACTTGCAGGCTAATCCTCTTTCAGTAGAGGAACCAACGTGAAGGTGCAGAACAAAACATTGACTGTGATTCTTTTTTTGTTTGATAATCTTTTAAGAACTGCCTGTGTTCTTATCTTAGTAAAGACAGCCTGTGGAAGAGTGATTTGTGTCTTTCACTCTTCCCAGAACAGTGGCCACAGAAGTTTGTAGCTCCGTTATCTGAAAAAAAAAATCAGCAAAATGCGTACGTAGTTTTATTTCTACGATTTCTCATTTGTCTGGCAGACTCTGAGAAGTTTCATTCTTTTCAAGACAGCTTTACTTTAATTAGGCAGTTTTAAAACCTTGCTTTTAGTTTTTAGACAAGTATGTATCATAGAAACCAATGCAAAATTAGTTTAAAGTAACATGTATTGTGCTGTGGCTCCTTTGTCAGCCATGCTGACAGCATCAGCTGATGCTATGGCCAACTCAGTATTTTGTTTTGTCTTAGAAAAGGGAAATGCCAGCAGCTCAGAACTATCCATTCTCATCTTATCAGGATCCCATCTTGGTAAATCCTCCAAAATTACTATTCTGCAGGATGCTATAGCAGTCAACTACACCGGAGATACCTCTTCAAAATACTAGATATGCACGCTCTCTGGACAGGTGAAGGTTTTTTGGCATGCCTGCGACCTGGTTTTGGCAAGTGCATTTTTATTCTCTTGTCTTCAGTTGCTTGGGGGTCTGGATGAAATCCTGGCCTTTGCAGAGTCAGAGCTGAAACTCACACTGGTGTATCCTGCTGTTTAAAAAGCCCAAAGCCATGATCAATGTAAGCGGTGAAACGTATGTTGGGGCAGAATTTCTCTTCCAATGCCATCATTTCTACAACCTTCTGCTCAGGAGCCTACAAGTCTTGTTTGGCACTGTCTACTCACTCAGCACGCCATAAACTGCAGGAAGCCCCATCCTTAACACTTACTTAACGGAGGTCAAATAAAGTGTTAGCAGGCAGACTGCTGCCTGGCCACCTGGACAGAAGAGAAACATGCTTTTTCTCCCACATTGCTTTGTAGTCCTTGTATTTTGCCTGATAAATTTGAAATAAGATTATTCTTTACTAGCTAGACATTCAGACTATCTGCAGCAGCTGCAGACTCCATGTCTATATATCTATTCTATAGAAGGAGCATTTTTAGAACCTATGTAACTAGTGGGTCTGTTGTATGTGAGATCGTTGACTGAGGTTGTGTCATGCGCTTTACCACAGGTGCATACATACCACATAGGCTATTCTGGGAGTCAAAGCATCCCACACTGAGTGTGAGAACTGTGTTATCGTTGCTGAATTTCACTCTGCATGTCATACTTAAATATTAGTAATGTTTTACAGAGGATGCCACCCCTTGCCTAGAGGTCAGGGCAGTCAGCAGCCCCCGCCACACAGTCAGCAGGACGGGGACATCGCTTTCCTGTCAGGTGGATGCCTCAACCAGGAACATGGGATCGTGGTCCACCTCCTTCTGTGAGCATCTTCCAAGGTCAGGCATGGGCTGGGCTGGAGATTTTGAGACCATACCTTTGAATTTAAACATGCGAGATCAACCTCTTGTTGAGTCTCCATCCTACAAGAGATTTATTTAAGCTAATCTTAGATGTCTAAAAAAACTAGAAGTCTAAGTCTGAGCCAGTAACATTATGCTCCCACTGTAGTTAATAAAGAGAAGGGGGGCTATTGAGCATCCAAGACAGGTTGAATGTCCCTCTGTGGGTGCCCATTTCTGTCTGCCAGCCGCAAAGGGTGATCAGCTCAGACAGACACAAAACTTTTAGATGCATAAACTGGATCAATGAATCACGAACGAGATGTCTCTATCCCATCAGCACGCACACAGAGACAAGAGCGGGGCTGAGAAATCCCGCAGCTCTCTACAGCGCCGAACTGCAGTATTTCTGAAACCCACTGCAGATTTTAATAGCTGTCATCCGTCCTAAAAATACATTTGCACCTCTTTTCGTTACTGTAGCGTGTTCTTTCTCTGGAGACCTGGTAGATAACAGGGCCAAACGCTCCTCCCCAGGTCAGTCTCGGCTGGTCGGTACCTCTCCTGGCTAACATACCCCTTTGCGGTACGCCTTTCCACGGCCGGGGGTGACTCCCGAGGTGCCGAGCCCGCCCCTCCG